>NC_142820.1:5183264-5351121 GCF_057945365.1 Rhopilema esculentum
CTATTCAAGTCTTTAAAATTTCACAGAGAGGAAAAAAAGTTGATCAATGAGCATAAACGTTTTTATAGGAACAAATAAACATCAAGAAGGAATGGTTTTTAAGGAATGGTAGAAAATGCCATTAATCTTGAGGATTTCAGACAAAAATTTAATCATTTTATGTTAATGTAAAAGGCCTTACATGGCGAATATTTATTATTGACGTGGCCTTGAGTATTAGAAGCAACGTCATCGGTTACAGGGACCTTGTATTACAGATTGCAAAAATGTTTCAAAATTAAAGGACCTGTGAGGGAACAAGCATAGTTAAGAGTGGCGCACGCCCTATTGCCTGGGCTATCTAAGACTAGCAGCGAATCAAAATAAGGGTATTCTAAAGCAGCGAAGAAAACTTTGCGAATAGGGACCTCTGAGTGATCAAACAATCTTCGACCTCTTCGACCTTTTAGAAAGCAATTAGTAGAGTTTACACACGTCCCCCATCGAATAATGTCTCGTTTTATTGCCTGCAAAGTACCTTTGAAATGAATGCAAAAATGAGAATCTGCTTCATGTCTTCATTTCAAATACGGATTCATCGACCCCCTATCTTCCTTTTAGCAAAAGGCACGGCCAGGAAAATCGCACTTTCGAAAAAGACCATCCTGCGCTAAGCTTATAAACTTATTAATACGTCACCAGGTCGCCGTAACAAGGTTTATTAATGATCCTTTTAGACCAATAGGCTGCGTAAATAGGCCGTGTCTCTAGATTAACAGTACACAACCTAAGACAAGACACATTACAATGGTAAAAGGGAGAGTTTGAAGGTGGCCACGTTTGGAAACCACAAAAGCCAAGTATGAATTTATTGAACAAACAGAAGTTTCCGGGGTTTTAGAAACTTACACTCTTTTTTTCATAAGAACAATTTTATAAGAACACGAGCCTCAAAATTGGTCAAAAGTTAAGAACAAATTCAGAACAAGCTGAGGCTGAGCTTCTGCAAAATTAAATTTTGAACAACGTTTTTTCTCAAAATCGAGGATTTTTAGCGAGGTGTTGGTGTTTTTTCGGTGAATATTAAAATTTGTCAGCAAATTAAGGCTCTCTCACTCACTTTGTTGGCAAATGAGGCCTGTATACCACCCTAGAGCGAAAAAACTAGCACTGCTTACACCCTATTAGTTTAAGAACAAATTAAGAACAATCAAGCCTCAGATTTTCGAAAAAATTAAGAACAGTCAGCCTGAACTTAAATTTACTGGCTCTTGTAAAAGAAGAGTGTATTTCTCGGTGTGATAGATGAGCAGACGATCGCCGTCTAAACCGTTGGAGCAAAGAGGCATTGATCGGTTTTTCTGTACAAAGAAGGGAACATACAACATTATCAGTACAATTTTTGTTCAATTATAGCAATGGACATATTTTAAAGAAATAATTTGATATTGAATAAAAAGTGTTTTCAAAATAACAGCCTTCAAGTGATTTAAAAAATAATGATACATTGCTATATAGTATGATACAAAAATAAAAAATAAAATTTGATAAAATAGAATAAAATATACCTTAATAACATCATATAATATAGCATGACAAAATAATGAAATAAAACTTATAATATACTTATAACATAATATACTATTAACTTATAATATGAACATCATTTAATGGTGTATCGGACCACAGTTTTAAGTAATAAAGAAGATGCCCTGTTTTAGAGATGAAATGTTTCTGATTCCTTAAAAAGTAACTAATTGTAAAGAATATCAAAAATTTTATATCAACCTGCAATAGATTTCCTTCAAAAATGAGAGAGGAATCTTTTATAAATGCCTGAGACGCAGAAAACCGCTATGACGTTGAATACAAGAGGAAAATATATTTGTTATTCATCCGTATGAATGATTCGTATGAAAGGAAGTGTGTTTCATGGTGAAATGTTCTTGATTAAGGTGCCTCCTACAAAGAAGCCACAGGGTAGCCATTTGATGAGGGGAGCTCTCGTAGTTTTAATGTTTAGAAAGCCAACCCATTCGAGAAGAATAATAAGCAGACAGCGAAGTTTGACTAAGCGACATGTTGGGGTGGGCGTGCAAGTTTGTGTGTGGAGAATAATGGTAAGGCTTTATTTTCAGCTAAAGTTGGGTCAGCAGGTGCAAAATTCAATTAAAGCGAATCGCACTTTTAATGATGGCAGAAGTTGGACAATTCTGGAAAATCAGGTTCTGCACTCTGCTAGACTAAAAGCAATGAGCCGCGAGGGCGCGTACTGACGAAAGTTTATTGTGCAAAAAAGTTCGCGCGCACACAAAATGGCGATAGGGAGAAAGGGCCATAGGGATGGGAACTTTTATATTCCTATCTCTATGACAAGGATACAAAAACGCATTTCTTAACACCAAAAACACAACAAAAACTCAGCGAAAAGACAGAACATATAAGTCTGTCCTAGTCCCCCCCCCCCCCCCCAGCTCAATTTGGGTTTATTTCCTGGCAGTTTCTTCCATCTGGAAACTGTTCTGATGAAAATTTAGATGTTTGGATATAGAAATGTAAGGGATATAGAGGAAAGGAAAGGACCAGAGGAGGTTGGGCGGGGGTTGTGCAACCTTAAATATAATTTATCGGCTATTTCATGTACAACACTTTTGGAGTTGACATCCAAGACCGTGACCAAGATTTCTCAAAGAGGTCTCTGCCTAGCAAAAGAGTCCCAGCATATCACAATTCAAGACATGACATATCTTTTACTATATTGAAAATCTGTCAGGCACAAGTACCAGTATCTCAAGAATATAGCAACATAGCAAAAAAAATAACAGAAGTGGTTTGCATCCCGATTTTGAAGCGGAATTCGAACGAAGAACTGGAAGAAAAGATTGTCTAGCCATTGCCTTCGAAAGGGAGCCTCGGGTTCCCCATTAATTTGCTCAACAGCCATCAAAACAGTCTTTGATGGGCAAGTTTCCTCACTCTCTTTCACAGCCTGTTAGAAAAAATATCTACTGCCTTTGCCTCGAAAATGGAAAAAGATACAAAGGCAATTTACTATTCGGATGAATAAATAAACTCTTGAAGATAATAGCATTTAAACTGTTCTTCTTGAAATGAGGAATGGCCCTGCAAAGCGTTGAGAAAAATGGGGGGGGGGAGTCTATAAAATTGGGGCGGGGGTGGAAAGCGAAAAAAAAAGTTTTAACTGGTGGCTCAATTCTTCATATTTTCAAATTTTTAACAAAAAGTGGGATGCTAAAGCCCTTCAGCCTCTCCCCTGCTCCGCGGTGCCTGAGAAATTAGAATGATACCGGCCATATTCGTAAATACTTGTACAAAACAAACTGCCAACAGAGATACCGTGTATCTTTCCTGTTTATGCATTACACTGATCCACGGGAAATAGCCCTGCATTGTTAGCTAAATCCAAGAAATGTACTTTTCAAAGGCACTCAATATATCTTAGGCTAGAAAGCCATCCGTCACCGAAGAAGGGTTTAAGCATTGTTTGCAGCACCCGGTCGCATATTGATTGGAGCACGACATTTAGGGTAAGGTCTGGGAACTACAGGTCTGGGAACTACAAATAAATACTGATGACTGATTCGGAAGCTTTTAGGCTGTATACACTACTTTTCGCAAGAGACTACGCAAAAGAGACATAAAACTTCTAGGGTTTTCTAAGTCAAATTTTAGTCATAGGTTGAAGTCATTCCAGTAGACGTTTTCTTTGGAGCTTGTTTACATACTGAATGGGATTTTCTTAATTTACCAAACCTTACTGAAAAGAGCTGACTTCACCATTTTTGTTTCGCAAAAATAACAAATAACTGAAATAATCATAAACAAATATGATTGAATAAATATATAACTACCAGTTGATATATACTTGAAAAACAAAAAATATTGAAGCAGCAAAATGAAAATGCAAGAAAGCCATAAAAGCAACTTTAATTCTGTTCTCGTACCCTTCTTTCACAATCTGACAGTGTTTCTTAATTTTCAGGGAGAACAAGCAAAAACGACAGTATGTACGTTTGGAGCCACGCGATAGCCAGGGTGTAGAGCACCATAACAGCTTAAAATAAACAGCATGTCTAGCTTTGCCATTGAAGCTCATTTCAAATGGACGTTACCAGTAAAGGAGTTGATATGAAAGCAAAGAAAATGCTTGGTCCTAATGTACCAAAGGGGTAAAGTGGCAGGCGAGGAGAAGGAAAAGATAGAGTATCCTCTATCAAAATTATAATAATAAATTGAAAAAAGAAATTAGAAAAATGCTGAATATGAAATTCAAAGAAGAACAGGTATTTTGTTTTATTTGGTTGTAATCTACCAAGAAAGTGTGTTTGCTTTAATCTAGCAATAAAGAGTCCCTTTTATCTTCGAAACAGAACAAGTAAATTTAAGTAAAAATAATAAATGAGAATTTGATATTTAAACTTTGATAAATAAAAAAGTACACAAAAAGTGAATTGATCAAAGAGTCAGTCAAAAGCACAACCTATGAACCACAGAAAACTACGTCATATCCTCAACCTACTGATAATCCACTAATCCGATCTTTATTACGACATCAAAATAAACCAATTTCGAAGACCTAAATAAAACTGCTTGTTCAAACGTATTTCAAAAAGGAAAAGATAGGGCACAATTGCAAACTGGGCATTTAGAAAAATGTGGTTTATACCAACAAAAAATAGCTGCGGTAGCAGAGCATTTAAAAGGTGCGGAGGATGAGATAACAAAAAGAAAATTATTGGTTACCATATTTTCATTGAGTAATAAAAGTTACTAAATTCTCAACACAAGCTTCGATTTAAAAGATATAGCATTGTAGCAACTTGGGGAGTGATGAGAAAAGGTGTTCTTGTCAAAAAATATGCTTTTCTAAGAGATTGTTAATCCTAAAATGAAAAATTTCAATAGAAAAAAACGAATATTAAGATGAGACAAATAAATTGTTTATCGCAAAGCCAAATAATAATATCAGAAACGCGCAGAATGAGTTTGGAAATAATGCATGATTTTGAAACTGCACGATTTTGGAAACACTGTTGAAAATGTACAGTAGACAGGCGTCACTTTTACTGAAGTTTACTCTTATTGAAATTTGCTACTGATATTTCCCATAAAAAAATCACAGAGCCAGGTGCCGTAAAATGGCCGTCCCCTAAGAGTTACGAAAATCCAATTAAAATGAGGCTTACCCCGATGCACTTGGTGTACCAAGAGCATTTCGATCTTTGGAAAGAGGGGCTGGCTGTCTATTTTGTCTAAGTGCTATTGGTACGTGTGAATTTACAATATCATAATGGTGAGCAGATAAAATCTACCATGTAAGGCCACCCTTGGCTTGTTTACGTAAACAAGGAGCTATTAGAAAGAGGAATTACAATATCTGAAAGTGGTTCATAATGTCATCCATGCTTTATCTTTTCCTGATGAAAGGAAGGATGACTGTAACGAGAAATCGTAACAAAGGTAGTCGTGATTACACTTATGTTTCCTCTCATCTCTAGCTTATCTCAGAAGATAACACAGTGCCACGGCTATGTTGACCAACAAACCAATGAAAACAAAGCACTGCTGACTTAGTGCCTTGTGAAAAAGTTCCTTCTTAACCTCCTTGCCCGAATGACTGTTTACTAATATGCATTGAAGGACTCTTCAAACAATCCAATTCAATCAAAAACAGCCACCATCAAAGAAAACAAGAATAAAATTTATTCAATCAAAGGAGCTTTTGTATAAGATCGATTTTCCTTTATCAAATGTGAAAACAAACAAAGAAAAATTAAATATCTTAGCAAATGTATCAAAAAAATATATTTATTATCTTTTGTCAATTGTAAACATTTTAAACAAAGAACTTCCTAAAGAAAAACGTATTTTTTAGAAACTGTTTTCTTTCTAATTGACAGTAATAGAATATTGGTTGCCAAGTCATTCAGAGTACTTACGTTTTAATCTTAATAATCTGTTTCTGTTTTCAAACCTAGCTGGTTTTCACTTTACGTACTGTTGCTGCGAGATGTGAGGGACTGTCTAAGGAATTCTCCCCTTTCACGAACAGGGGAGCATTCACCAGATGGGAAAATAAAAATCTTCCATCGAAATTTCTGCACCTTAGGCTAATGCTCTAAACATTGCATCAAATTTAAGAAATTTCACCCTTCAAATATATGTAAAATCCAAAGCTTCAGTGGAATTCCACAATATATATCGTATATACCAACATATTTTCCTTGTATAATAGTGTTTTATTTTATCTATACCATCATCATTAGTATCCTTCATTTAAACAAATTATACTACATAAGTTGCTTTTTTCATATGAAAATGTCTCGAAATAATAGCTCCTCCAAAAGCCTTTTTATCGAGATTTCTACCAAACAAGTAACTGTAAACAAAACTCAAAATGCTACTCGATACTCAAAGTGTCATTTTTTATCGATATTAATCGAAAACATCAGTGATTGCGAAGAGCTCATCAAAGGGCTTGGTCAAAAACTTGATCTTCTCAAGTTAGAAGTAAGAACCCTAATAGATCACATATGACATGTGATTAATAACTGTTTGTTGTCTTAATGAATTTGCCCGCCTTTTTCTTAGTTGCTATGACTAAGAATCCGGGATTCTCGGCAATATTCAGCAGGTGTATAATAATATTTGTCGGAAATACATGAGGAACTCGCTTGCTCTACCAGGAGCACAATACTTTAAAAAGAAAACAACTGAAGGAAAACAAGCTGGAAGAAGATATCTACGGGAGGATGGGGAGAGAAAACATTCATGATCAGCGATGCCAAAGCAAAGTGAGGCCTTCCCGACTGAGGCGCCGTTAGACGCAAACTCGCGTGCTGAACAACTTTATTGTCTAAGAATTCTGATTGCGCTGTAAATAGCGCGCTCGATTTACATCGTGAATCAATGAATGACATCATAAAATTAGAAATTATGTATTCGGGGACCCTACAATCAATTCAAAATTTTTAGAAACCATCAGAGAAGGGTACAGTCTACAACAAAAGGGTCTTTCAAAAAATGAGCTACCAGGTTTGCTAAAAACGGGTGCACAAAGTTTTCCAGAACTACAGAAGATTCAAAGTCCTATAGCTGGGAAATGTAGGGAAGGAAGATTAAAACTAAGAATTTGGAGAGTCAAGCCCATACCAAGTTTTCTTCTTTCTTCACTAGCAGGATCTTCAAAACCATTGCATCTTGACAAAAAGTGGCTATATAGTGGTATATGTGATGTATTCTTTGCAAATCAATTTACACATTACAGAAAACATCCAGGAAAAGTTGTTTGTAAGGACAAAGGCCCAAATGCTTCATTTTATTGAATTGAGAATGCTTTCAAAAAAATATTCCTTCAAACATACAAGTATAATTACCGTCCGGTCGGACGGTACGGACACAAACATCAATTCTGGTGATATTAAAAAATACTGAATTAAAGTGAAACAGAAGGTTGTTGACATTTCTACGTGAATACCGTTACAGTCATACGGACACCTGATAGCATCTCACAACAAGAATCAAACAGAACTCTTATCCCTCAATAAAACAGTTAAGCCACTGTATGCATTTTGGCATTAAGAATAGCTGACAAAGGAGGGTACAATCGCTAAAAGAAATATAAAATGTTTTGGCGCATTTACCAAACAGTTACTGATATCCTCATCCTGAAGACATATACATTGATATTTCCTTTTGATAATAAACACTACAGAAGTAAGGAATGCCTCAAAATAATATTTTTTAAAACGCTCAGGAAGTACATTGAAGCTAGCAGCGGGGAAAACAAGACCTTTCCTGATTTCAAACCAACCCAGATCGTTTGTCCTGCCAAGGCTATCGGTTCCCAAAAGAGAAGCACAATATTGAAAGATCAAAAGATTTGAACTGGGAGGATGTAGCATGTAAAGCCACGAAAACGAGGCTGTGCTGTTAAAATTATTTTATTTTGTCAAGGTCGATTGCTAGTTCAGGGAAATTACAGTAAAAGCTTTTGGATTCCGGTTAAACAGTCCGTCCAGCTAACAGTTCTGCTAAACAGCTAAAAAGGACACAATTCTTTTTTCAGGTATTTTGCATATCTATTTCGCAGGGCAGCAATGTTTCACTTTTTACATCTTCCCCTCCTACACTTACCATCACTGTACCAAGCCAGCACGCGTTTAGATGATTTCCAATGTGAAGCCCAAAGACGTTTGTTCGAATCAAAAACATCGGCATGCGCGCAATTTTCAATAGAGCCAAGCTGCTTCTAGCAATAAGCTTCTCACTTTTAAAAGAAAAATGGTATATTGAAAGGATTAGAAAGCCAGCACAAAGTTGAGAATTTGAAGGGAAGAGCAAGTTTTCTTCGCAGCAAAAATAGTGTTACTATTTTACTTGCTTAAACATCTCTAAAAATCACATTGTTCCCTAAGCTTGGGTCTGATAGGCATATGGTAAATTCCTTATGGTCTCTTAATTCTACAGTTTCTCGAAGTGAAAACTCTACAAAGAAAGGATCTAATTATGGTGGTGTTCTCTGTGCTTTTCTCAGTAGACTAATTAAGCATCAGGTTTAAGATCTTTTTCTGGATAAGTTGAATTTTAGTTTGTTAGTTTGAATTAATTTAAACCACAATCATTTCTTTTAGAAACAAAATTTAAATAACGTCCAATGACATGCTTGTGTATTATGAGCTGGTTTCATTGAAAATGGCTTTGATAAAAGATGGCATTAAACAACCTATACCCTGCTTACAAAATAATTTTCAAAGCTAACGACAAATCTTATATGCAATGTGCTTTGAGTCTATTATTGCAGCCTGGCCAAGAGGAATTAGGTGGGTACGTCAGCCTTTCAGAGAAAGTGGGCAGAATTTACAAATCAGTAACCAAGTAAAAATTATCATGGATACGACTTATCTAAACAATTTTAGCAAACGATCTCAAAAATTCTTCTTCGGGCAATTTTCTTTGCTTTTCATTGAAGTATTTTCTGTATCCAGCAGAATCAAAATTGAAAGGCAACAAATTGGGCTTTATATACCTCATGAATAACTGTTAAACCTTTAAACATTTCACTTTTTGACAATCTCCATGGCAGGGCAAAATCCAAAAATGGGTAAAAACAAAAAAGCGCCTACACTATTATTTCATCTAAAAAGATTTATTTTTCTTTCAAACATGATATCTTTCATACTAAGTCACTTCTCCGACAAAACATTCACCTTATTTTAAAAAGTTATTAATTACATTTAAAATGATTCAGTATAGAAAGGTGAATCACATTCAAAACGTTATAAAAAAATTATAAATGATCAAGTAGCACTAATTATGGCTGAAGTAATCTATCAGTGGAATTAGTTGGAAATACAACACAAAAATAACACAACAAACACAACCCAACGTACTGATATAAACACCACCGACAGGAAGGGGTTTTATCAATCTTACGTATATTCTTCGTTTTTTCACGAATGATTTCTTAGGAAAATTGATTGCATGTTTCTTACTATGCATTCATTCAATTATGCATGTTCAAATTTAACTAAAATCCTTTTACGTTTAATGTAAAGTTTTCTGTATTGGCACTGAGGAGGAGAAAAATCTCCCGCGAAGAAGTTACGAACAATCCTTGAAGAACTGGTGCAAAACCCCTGACTTTTGAAAGAAGAATTGATCTGCTTGTATTGCGTATTGTTAAGTTAATGAGAAACTGTGCACGCAATGATTCCTATTCATGAAATGGCCAAATCACACATGGTTTAATATCTAGCGAATTCCCTGTCAACTCTTCAAGGTTTGATTAATTAAATTTTCTAATTTGGCAAAACGATATGTCATTACGACCTCAGATCCAAAACGTGACATCAGAGTTTCGGATCGTAGCAAACTGACTTCGAACTACGAGATCTGACACTGAGCTATGGTGTGTGAACAACCAGCGAGTACAGTTCACAACAACGAAGAACACTGGAAACAATGCGAACCAAAAGAATGACCCTTTTCCTGCCGGGATAAAAAAAATTGTGAGAGGTTTTGAAGCATAGCTTAACGGGAAGGAAGCTCAGGGCTCAAGCTATTTTGGCATCCAATAGCAACTGACGAAAACCGCAATAAACCATTATTCTTACGGAAAATAAAATGGTCAAATTTATTGTTGGACTTTAGAAATTCGCTTACTTTGCGCTAAACTACAGGCGGAGCTTCTTTATTACGTTCGAATACAAAGCTAGCTAGCGGGATTCCATCAATGATACGCCAAACGCAATACACAAGTTGGGAAAACAATTTGCTTCGGTTTGATTGGTAAACTAGAGCGGACCCCCTACAGATCGTGTGTTATTATTGCGCGTGAGAAGTCTATATACATCAATATACACCGCGAAATACAAGAGAACAGCTGTATCGCTCTACGCAAAACATTATACTGCCATCGAGTTATGTCCGAAGTTTATCTTACACAAGAGTCTGGGTCAACTAGTGGATATACATCTTTGAGAATTGAAATCACCGTATCTCGGCATTTGGCATAGTTTATTGAAAGTGAGAAGCAATTATCTTATCAGGCGAATAAATAACGGACGCAATGATAAACCCAATGTATAGTAAGAGAGAGGACTCTCTAGGTCATAAATATATGACAAGCTACGTACGACAGACTCCTTCGAAGAACAACTCATCGAAATTTTTGCCGTTGTCGATAGAGAATATTCTTGGCAGAGTTGAGAGTAACGAAAGAGACGAGGACAGCGGCAGCGAGGTCGAGATCAATAAGAACGATGAAAAAATCGACCAGACAGAAGATGATATCGAGGTGGATATCGAAGGAGAAGAGGCGAATAAAATTGAGAGTGAAAAAGCCAAGCAGGACACTCAAGGGGAGCCGAGTACAGACAAACAATCACCGTCATACACAGCTATCATAGCCCAGGCGATCCTAAGCTCGCCCGATAAAAAACTTCCACTTGGCAGCATATATGAGTACATCGCTGAACATTTTCCAGAATTTCTAAAGAAGGGTCAAGGATGGAGAAATTGTGTTCGGCATAACCTGTCGCTGAGTGAGTGCTTCGTCAAAGCTGGGCGTGCGAGAAATGGACGAGGCAATTACTGGGGCATACATCCACGATACCTAAAGAACTTCAGTAAAGGGGACTTTAGGAAACGAAGGGCAAGTCATAGGCCGCGAAACAGAGACTTGGGTATCGGTTTGGGAGCAGACAGACTGCATTATTCGCATTTTTTGAACCCCTTCATTTACCCTACCACTCACCGTGTACCTACTGACGAACGGTCTTTCAGTGTGGAAAGCCTGCTATCCCCTGAAAGAAGAGAGCATTATGATCGGCATTCGGCATTCAATAGCTACAAATCAAGAACAGTCAAATCGGAGGCTCACCGAATACCAGGAATTTATTGTCCCTTGGGAACAAGTTGGTTGGAGCATAAACCCTATAGCGAGAACACTTATCATCCATATTCGGTACGGGAGCCACAACAGCCCGTCTGCTCCTGTCATCTTTATTGCTGTACAAGGGCATAGGGTATTGTGACTTAATAAATGAAAGAAATATCTTTCATATCTTAACTTGTTCCCGAAGGGAAATTTCCAAGAGAGTTTTATCTGAAAATCATATTGAGCGAAGACTCTGGAGAACTTTAGTAATATATATTCAGGTTGGTCTGATGAGACACAACATGAAACATGATGTCCTCGACAGACCATACAGGTGACAAATCTACACTTCAATTTAATTTAGTTGTTTTAAATCCTGTATTTAAGATGTTTATGTACTTAAAAATGAATTTATGTAGTTGGTGTTGGTGAATTGTGAATTTTTAACAACAAACATTAAATTTGTCATTATTTCCATTAATCGTTCTTTAATCTGAAGAGGAGTCATAAATCGCCTTTTAAGAACTTTATTAAGATGATATTGTTTTCAAAAGATATTTGAAATATTTGCGCAATAGAAGAAAATTGGCAATTACTCAGCAGTCAGGCATCAGTCATAATTACATTAACAGCATTCACAATTTCAAAATATTTTCATTGACTGGTGATATTGTTTGCGTTGAGATATTAAAATATATATTCATGCATTGCCACAGCGTTTAAATATCAAAACGTAAATTCATCCAATCAATAAAAAGCGAAGCATCTGGGTTTAATTAATTTTTCAATTAAGATAGGGAATTTTGAATACTTATTCAGGTTAAAGGCAAAATAATTAGCTGTCGGCTTCAACTGCCAGAAAGTCCGCTTCGTTAAAGAAAATTTGGTTAATTTGTACAAAAATTGGGAAACGAGTTTCTAAAGACGTGTTATGACAATACGTTTGTCTAAAACAAACTGCAGCTTGACTGAAGTGCTGGCTTAGAAAGTGTCGAAGTTGCTATTATGTGACCAATTGAACAAGTTTGGCGTAAAGTTTTGCCGCATCGCATCAAACATGTCGGGCATCTGGTCCAGTAGAAATACGGTAGCTCAAAGATTCTCCAACATTGACAGTTGAAGCATACTTTGAGCAGAAACCCCGCCTTTTACTTTTCAAAATTTGCAACAAATCCATTTTCAAATCATTCGCGTTTTGGCAAGAGAAAGGCAAGTATTTTGTCTAGGGGTCTAATCCGTCAACCTTTAAACTGAAAAGAAATTGTAACTGGCGTCATGGAAATGTTTATACGGATCCAAAGTCGGATCGGTTTGTGCCTGTACAAACACTATAACACACGTTGTACGGATGTACAAATATCGTTATCTATTGAGAGGGTGACATGTTACTCGCACAATTCTGAACAAATATATACGAAACCAAAGAGAAGGTATTAGCGCGTCTGGAATCAAAACGATAAATGGATCCGGACGGAAAAACATTACTGCGGGCTTAAACATCAGGCTACCGCTTATTTCGGAAGAATTATATTTCAAATTGGGCTATATTTCAATACCAGTTGCAAAGAATGTCTTTTCAATAGGCGACAGTATCGGAAAACTTCTAAGATTAATTGTTTAGAATTCTTGTTCTCGGGCTTCCAAATACATATCAGGTCTACTAAATGAGCTAAGTTTTAATATCAAGAGTAAGGAATCGCCTTTCAATGTATCGGAAAACCTATCGATTTAAGGGGAACTCGTTTCTCGCCAAAATAATACATCAAAAGTTTACCTCCTAAACATCAGATAAAAAGAAACAGCTCGAAACAAAGTGTTTTTGTTAGGGCGATGTCGATAATTCACTCAAGTATCGGCATCTGCAGGCATTTCAAATTTCTTAGATACTTCCAGACAGTCAGTGTATATCAAAACGCACACCTTTGTTGCAATATACCGTCCGCTTCGTACTGTGGTAAAGATTGACCAGTAGCTCAAGCAGAAAGGCTTCTACGCATTTTATTTCTATTTTGTTTTCATTATTGCTATCTAAACTCAAGGGTATAAAATGTCCTTCAGCACCAACAAAGACGAACCCCAAGTTGGCTTTTTATAACTTAAATCAAGCAAAAAGGTGCAATGGTGAAGATTTGTAGAATACATAGTAACACAAAAAATAATCGTTGAATTTTGAATCTTTTCCGAATTTTATTGTCTACTTCAAAGTTTATTTATTCTTTTAATATTGTTATCGTTATCAAACTTCCATTTTAAATACTTTATGAATTTAGTTTCAACGCAATAGTAAATTAAAACTATTTTAAATGCAATCGAAATTTAAAATATGCAACATTAACACGAAAGATTGACAACAAGCAGCTATGAAATTATCTAGTCTTTAAACATAGTTAGCCTGTTAATGGAACGAGTCCCTGAACACGATTTAATATTGCGCTGGCGATTTTAAATACCGTAAAATGAACATTCTTGCCACATTATACTAAAAAGAAAACGCAGTTTTAATCAAAACATGGTCCTAACTGGGTTTAACTGTAGTTTTACACGCCGCAACGAGCAACTAAACCATTTACAGCTCAAAAAGTTGTGGAGATTCAATAAAGATCTATGTTTATATGTTTAATGTGGTATCAAAAATAGTTTCGCATAGAAAAGCGACAACTAATTCTCTCCAATGTAATCAGTGTCTTTCATAAAGCCGTAAACTGTAGGCTTGAGTCTGTTTGTGAGAGATGTGACTCAAGAAACAAGCTTGGGAAAAAACCTTTATAAAAGAGCTCAGATGTCATTAACGGTAAGATTTTGTTTGGAGCCATAGTAATGGATTTCGCGAGATGAGACTGGATTTCAAGGACGAATAATCGAGACATCAAACACAATTTGTTGTTGTTCATTGCAATATAGCAAAATAACATTGCTGATGTGTGTCTCGTTTGGAACACTCGCAACGAGGATTCGTGTATTGAGCCTAAAGATTTGCAGTAAAAAAACGTTTCGTAGATTCTAAACCTGCATTTCGGTATTTATTCTTTAAAACGCTCCATCCTGACTTTTGTACCATTGATTCTTATCATACTTCAAGACTTTTTATTCTCCGATTCATTTTGGCTTTTTCGCCACTTACATAGTGCAATGGAACAGGACTTCGCCTAAATGTCTCCGCCTAAAAATATAGTTGTCAGTGCTGAAAACGCTGTGGGCCGTAAAACAAAATTATAAGGGAAATTTAACGTGTCTAGATATATGCAGAACTATATAAATAAATGATTAAAAGTAGAATATGTTTGATGTTCATGATGAAAGAACCTTTTAATATCCCATCAACGAGGATACTTCAAGCATGATGGAGAAGGTGACTGAAAATCCTTGCATATTTGTGAAGATTTTCTTGCATCAAATATTTTTGGTCTAGTTTTAAAAATGTACAGATCTGTCTTGACGAATGATCTTTTCATCAAATTGCCCATGAGGATGAAAATTTTGTGTACGATTGTAAAGTATCTTCTAAAGCTAACTTATTTATCCTCTTGTTTAATCAACACTACCCTTGACTGATGCTAATGCATAATTTAAGATAACAGAGCTTCCTTTATGTTTGAGCTCTGTTATACAACTTCACCCATGATTTTTTAAAGTTTTTGACAACTGGTCACTTTAGTCAGTTAAAATACAAAAAGAGATTTGTCTGGTCTGTTTTAATCATACCTACTCTGCCAAAGTTGCTCTTCTATGTTGACATTTGCTTGCAGGATGTTTCATATTCTTTTTTACTCGGACAATGTGAAAGCAACTGAATTGCACTCAGGGGTAAATCGCGTTACAAAATAAAAATGAAATGAAAATACAGTTTGAGTGAAAACAAAATCAGACCGTTGGCTTTCGTTGCATTTAATGATTGGTTTAAAGACCAAAGTGTCTCATAGCTATTCAAAAACTCAGCATCTAACTACGAATTTGCCATTTTGTGGGCTGTGGGCATGTCAAGCAGAAAGTGCACAGCGACTTGGTAATACGTGAGAACGCTTTGGCAACTTGTGCCAAGCTGTACATTGCCATGCCTTCATACTAAGTTTCTGTAGGCAGTTAGCTAGGGGTATTCAGGATCCCATTTAAAGAAACAAAAGCTATCCAAAAATGAGCATTGAACGTAAGACCTGATATCTTTTTTAAAAAAAATTGTTTTTTGCAACATTTCAAGTGGTTGAGTCCACAAAAAGTCATCAATATAGTATCAAGCTAAGCATTCAAATGATGTACAGAAGCAGGGTGAAAGGATTAACTGACCTAAGGCCTCTTCTAAAAATCTGATCATTAATGTACTTCACTTCGATAGGAGGACACTATGCCATTTAGAATATTCATAATTCGTTTTAGCATGCTTTTTCCAGTGAACGAAATGGATCATGTGACATTGCAAGCCAGACGTTGTCTGTAAGAATTTTTCTAACCAATCGTTGCCTATATTTGGTAAATTAGAGAAACAATATTTTGATTCTGCTATCCATTAGCCTCCCATAAATATCTCGACTATTACTGAAAATAGTTTGAAAATGGCTTTGAAAAAAGCAAACAATTGAAACATACTAAGGCTTTTCTTCTGACACTGTAGAAATGTGACACGTGAGAATATAGATGGAAAACTCTAAGCATGGAGATATATATTCCCAGTTGTATATCGAAATGGGCCAGTCACCAGCTAGTTATTATGAAAAATAGTTTGCTTTGATTGAATTGTTAAAACTGGTCTGGAGTCTTGGTTTCTAAAGAGACATGATATTTTACTCTTCGTGATAATGCTATGGAATTTTCGGATTAGTTATGGGAAAAATTAAACCTAACCAGTATTTTCATGGGTGGGAAAAAAAATCTTCCGTGTGCGTCTATTGGTGCGAATCAATACCAAATAAGTTTCACATGATGCCATTCATTAGTTCATGAAGGTGTTAAGAGCCTTATTACCTCGTCTGATTATTAATTAAACGTGTTTGCAAGAAGCTTCACAAAACAAAGCAATCGCACAACATCAATAATTCAATGGTTATTCAACATTAAAAAAACAAATTGACCAGTTGCAACAGGGATGCTCACAAACCCCTGCCTATGCAAGTAGGTTGTGGTAAAAACTGGGCAATAGAACACTGCCAATAACACGAATATGAAACCAACTACAGCGAACAAACACAATTTTATTCAGATTTTGAAAACAGACTGATTATTCGCAAGCAGCTAATTTGTTTGTCTTGCTAAATACAGGATTTGTGTTTGAAACAACAACAGTTTGTGTTTGTTTTTGATTTTACGCCAACAAGTTCGCAGCTTCAGCTGAAAGAAGTTGACATGTCAAAAAGATTTGCATTAAGTGATATAAAAGCAACAATTTGAAGCCTGCTGTTTCCTAAGTTTAGAACTTGACCAAATTAAAAAAAAGGCGAAAATGACTTTCTATTTGAATTGGTCTATTTCTTTAGTAATGGCTATCAACCCACGGTTAAAAGGAACTTGCAAGAACAATTTTTGTCAATACTAAAACTGCACTGTTTCTTGATACACTAATTTGATAGCATGACAGCTGGGAGTATTTCGAAATCTGAAATCACAACCACGCTGTATCGTTAACTGAAATGATGTTTATTGAAATATTCACAATGATAACGGATGCGTCTTGATTTGCTTGCGACTGAAAGTGTTTCAATTGTTGCTTTATTTCAATAGTGTGATTTACTTGATAATCAAACAGGGTTATTTGTCACGGTTGTCACGAGGTTTGTAGTGTTCCATGGCTGAAGAAGAACGAACAGGCTGGCATAGCTTTACCCCAACCATGTGAAGATAGGTTTCAGCACATCATCCAAAATCCAAATAATTAGTAAATTCGACAAGGAAGAAGAATTATGATGCGCTGATGCTGGTCTCATACGATTCTCACTCATTAACCAATGCATCAGATTAGTTGCTTTTTAAGATTTTTTATGTTTGTCTTCCGGTCATATTATGAGGAAGAAAACCTTCATAAATGACTTTATACCAAAGAACCTTGAAGCTAGGATCAGATGACACATTTCAATAAATCATCTGATCCTGTGTCACATGCCTTTAATATAATCATGATCTTGCTAGTAGCAGGCACTGCAAAATCAAATCTCAATAACCCCTATAAATGATTTTCTGAAAATTTAAGCAACAAAGATAATTTCTCAGTACCAAATCTATTTAATAATTAAGTAACGAAAAGCGTGTGTTTCAGCTTGACTAGCAGCGAGAAACACAGTATTAAATCCATCCGCAGCGCAACAAGATGCAAAGAGAACAGTACTGTAGCTTGATAACTTCGCAAAATTTCCCTTTCGCGTTATCAGAAGATCATGTGACGCAAGTCAATGAGTGAAACCGACGCTTTAGGATTGAAGCAAGTTGAAGATTAAGGGAATTAGGAGGATGGCACTGATATTATAACAAATGGTTTAACCTAGTATGTCACGAAATCACGGAAGAGAAATGCAAGTTCCCAAACAGGCGATGCATAGCAATCTGTGTTTAGCATCAATAACTTAGTTCGGGAAAAGGGATGTAGTGTTAGGGGGGTCAGGCAGGGGTTGTTCCTCTGGGTGGTGGGGGTGGTGGTTTGACACCCCAAGATTTATGAACCCGTTCTTTACTCGGCAGATTCGGCATTTTTGGTGTTTACACGGCAAACTTGGTGGTGGCATAAATAGAACATTAAAAAATGGTTTATTTGGCTGTTTTCCTTTTAATTTTTATATGATCATCTTCGTTTTTCGGCACGATAATATTTCAAATGTTAATTGGCACACTGAAACCAATGAAAACCCTCCAACTTACTGAATTTGACTTTGTAATATTCCTTTTGTTTCAAGTCATTGCTTTACGTTGTAAAATAGATTCAATCTTTAGAGCTGAAGAGCCACACCTATAGTGGATATGCTCATTTATGCCATATAATAATAATGAAAAAAACAAAACAAGGAGGAATGAGATTTAAGCAGGAAATTCCTTGTGTATGTAAAAGTCTCTTGTAATGTTGCAGAGCACTTGTGGAATTCAAAATCGGGATTCGACAAAATATAAAAAGTGATAAAATGGCGCACTATTTGCCTCAGGTTTACATTTACACAATCTCGTAGCACTTTTGTAATACAAAAAAGAAAAGAATAGGGGCAGGGGGTCAAATATCGTTATCAGTATCACAGAGAATCTGAAAGCATATTTTCTAGGACTCTTCAACTGTTACCTTTTTTCAAAACAAAATTATAGCTTACAGGACAAAAACTTCCACCTTTTGTAGGACGTGTCTGACAGAAGCAGGGCCACCGAGAGATTTCCTGGGACCGAGATGACGTCATTAAAACTGTGATTGTTATCGTTGCTGTTATTTTCAGAAACTTTGCTATAACTTTTTAGGGCCCTTCTCAACTAGGGGCCTGGAGCAATCTGCCCCTACTCCGCCTCTCGTCGTGCCTGGATAGAAAATGGGTGACATTTAGTTCAAGAAATTTGTCTATGGAACGTATTTGAAATTAGAAATCGGGTAAAGCCCAAACAAAGAGGCAATCGCCTTCAGTATTGGTCATCACAGATCATGGGAAAGTATAAGTGATGAATTAACAAGCTGACCCAAAGGCGCACAGAACATAATAAGGATGAGCAGATAGACCAATGTGTTTCCCAAAAGCTTAAAAAACAACTAAACACGGGTAGGTTTGTATTTGAAAAACTATTTAGAGAATAAAGGTTGAGGGTAATTATCCAGACGGATTGGGTCCCGGAGAATAAAAGATGGTACAAAAAGGATAAGGATAAAACTGTTTGTTTTCGTTTTAAAGCCTTGATAAGATTTAGCACATTGTTAACGTAAGGTGTTATTCAGGATCAGTCGCTAATTTCTCAAGCTAGCGAATACGGAAGGAAACATTAGCTTATGCGAAACAACGCATTGTACCCAATTGATAAGAACATAAAGCGAGGCGTACTGTCTATCCCAAAGCTTGTTATGGGATTCAACGCAAGAGAAATTTTGAGAGAAACAGGCTGTATATCGTTGATTCGTAGGTCTGCAGTGATGCCTATGGGGGGGGGGGGGGTGGTGTGGTGTTGCACAGCTGCTCTATTTGCCACTGAGCAACTAAAAACTTTGCAAAGCCATTATACAAATATAGATATAATAATTTAGATATAGAGGTATTGACCACTGATCTATAAAAAAGACTGGATCGAACATCCTATTGTTCTCTTACATCAGCACGAGAAAGTGATCTCTCGCGCCTAAAGTGGCTGCCATGGCCCATGGCGGCGCCAGCCACTACGCTCTGGGGGGAGGGGGAACAGAACAAAAAAAATTAGGTCCCGACTTTTAGCACTAGAAAACGCCTTTTTATAAACAACAAAATCCAATTTTACTTGAAAGGAACGCCCATAACTAACTGCTGGCAATGTAAAGGCAGCTTAAAAATCAAGGTATGACATCAAAAAAAGTACGTTGCCAAAATATTTCCCCTCCCCCAACATTTTCACATCGGATTTAGACGAATCCTGCCGAGAACTGGGGGGATGTGTGCTCCCATCCCCCCCCCCAAGGGCAAAAATTTTTCAAGTCAGTTACGAATGCTGCAAGTTTTTGTTTCAACGGTTATTTTGAATTTTGCTATGAAAAATAAAGTTGAACTAAGACCAACATGATTGCTTTCTAGTCCCAAGCAACATGGCGAGGTCTTAACATGGACGCTGCGGACGCTGCAATGTGGAATCAACGCTGGGCTAGATAAGCTCGATCCAGTCTTTATTTGGGATCAGGATGTTGACTCCATAGCTGGACCTCAGTTTCAAAGAGAGTCTGAACGAATAATGTAAAAACGGACGAAAAGGAGGTAAAAGGTAACACCTTAGTTTTCGTTTGACGAAAACGGGGTGGGCTGATGTAGTGGGACGGTTCAACGAAATACGGAAACGGAATGATCCGAAACAGAGACATGCAAAAATATAGTAATGGAAAACATGGCCCAAATATCGTCAACAGTGATCATGAAACAACAAAAATCGAAAAAAAAACAAAAAACAATAAGCAACAAAAAAACCACAAATAGGCCTTTAAAATTGTTGCAGAACTCTGGGTTGGATTTGCTCAAATTTTCTTCTCTGATAAATATACGTTTTATGTAGAAACTTCTATTGGGCACAAGTATGTGCCGCAATATATTGTCAACTTTCGATTAAAACTTTTTAAAAGGTTCTCGTTGAAACATAAGGATAAATTAAATTTTCCGCGTGACAAACTTTTTAAAAATTCTCCATATCTGACAGTTTTGTTGAAATATACGCTTGTGAAATGGGATGAAATTCGCCGTACCACTACTTCTCACCCTTTTGAGTCAAGAAAATACGATCAGATCCTTTATATCTCCTTAGGTACGTTATCAAACGTTTGTGATCCGTTTCATACACAATAATAGATGGGCTAGAATGCAACTCGGTATCTTCTTTTCGAAACAATCATTGCACTTCTCGCGTGATCACTTTCTTCAATTTGTTTTTCGCGTTTCCTAGTTTAGATGAAACCCATGAAACGGGCAGGAAAACTTCTTTGAATAAAATTTGAATTTCAAAGAGAGTTGTATACATCCTATTTCGTTTACAACGACCACGACAATTCGCAGTAGTGTGGGCACATCTCCATACACAAAGGTTGTCCAGTACCCTCGCCCTGGACACAGCCAATGAAATGAAATTTGCAACTTCTTCAACACTGTGCGTTCTAAGGTTATTAGGGGTCTAAATGGTTATGATTTGTATAGGGTGTTATCTAAGTGTCACATAGGGTGTTATCTACATACACTGCTTTTCAATCTGCCGCAACTGACCTTGAAAAAGAAAGCAACACAATTTACTATCGCGGCGAAAGAGTTAAATCAAGAAGTAGCAGCAATGCTTTCACCGATGATCCGACTTCAAACTGATAAGAGATATAAAATTCAATATCTTGGATCATTATCAATGTTGATTTTATTTGTATGTAGAGCGGTGTAAACAATTGACGTGGGCATTAAGCAGTTGTTTCTGGATATTTCAATGGAGATCAAGAAAATTTTTTTCACCCGTCGAGATCATCAGATTTTTGGAAATCATTTGTGTAAACGAAGTAAATTGCTGAAATAATTCACAAAATGGAAAAGGAAAAATAGTTAAGGTTTTCAAAATTATAGACACGATACTTTTTCAGAAAATAACGATTCACCTAAAAACCTTAGATTAGAAACCTTTATCAGTCATCTGTCAAACAGGTTACAAGCTCTACTAAGAAGAAGTACAATCTCCTTTCAGTGCGAGAATATTAAATATAGGCTGATGGCTTTTAAGGTACAGCTGATACGTACGAAGCTTTATAAGTGGAAAAGTGACCTTTGTAGAAATCACTGGCGTCCACGTTACCGTTTAAAATTTTTAGGTATAAAGTGTACCAGTACACCATGTCTTAAGACAAAAAACTCGGAATACCACATCCAGCCAAAACTGTGCCTTCCTCTTCGAGGAAGGTAGAGCCAGGGACCGCACACAAGTCTAAATGTGGAGAGGCTGAAATCTGAAATGGGTGTGCCCAAATTTTTTGAGGCCACGCCCTTTAGAACGCCGGAAAATGCCCCTTTCAGAAAATCCTTGCTTATTTCGTCTTATTTTTATAAACAGTCTGGTTCAAAGAAGATATTAATAACTATCAAAATAGATAAAACTAGCTTGAGGGTAATGAAACACCAAGCTAACCAAATCAGAAATGACATCATACAAGATAAAACACCTAGAAAATGAACAAAAACGGATCCCAGTCAAGAATAACTGCTACAACATAGGAGTAAACTATCCAAAGTTGCGTTAGAATAAACCTTCCAAATAGAACTTCTGCTTACTGGGAAGATTTCCGTGATTAGTGTTTCCTTGAATTTTTATAGACAATCTGATAGAATGACAACGCTATGGGAGTGCGATATCACGTTTCTTTTCCTATTCAGTACGATACAAATAATATGGCAGAACGTATATTAAAATTGCTTCCTAAAGATTGACTTTAGAAATTGATGATTACATCTAGATTGGCAAATAAATTAGTCTGACACACTAGCGAGGCATTTAAGCAATCTGAATAAATAGAATTTGATAAACAATGTTGTGCAAGTGTCATTTAGGGGAATGCAACTCCAATATACTCGTTATGAAGAGGAAACTATAAACAAACCAGCTCTGTGCTTGAAGCGGGCACACCCAACTAGGACCAACCACAATTGAAATGTGATGCACTCACAAAGTGTTTCAAACATCACTATAAGATCTTCACGCCTCGTAGAGGAAATATAAGTTAATTGAGGATCTCTAATTAAGACAAATTAAATATAAAAAATTTACATGAAGTGACCTTAGTGATGAGGTCATCAACCTGAGTAGGAAGATGGCGTTGTTTCGATGAAGTTTCACTATTTTGGATAGATGATTACAGAATATATAGAGTACAGAACCCCCCCCCCCCCCCTAATCTAAGACCAGAGAAGGGAAAGTTGCTGTGTGGAGCCAAGCATATATTACGTCCAAGAAAAATCAAAACAAAATAACATTAAAAACAAAAACAAATCAGATTTATCAAGAAGAAAAGCATTTGGCTCTGCAAAGAATACATCACATTTTTATTCATTAACGCTCTGGATATCATGGTTAATCTGTTTTTCGGTGATCAAATCACTTTTGAAACATTCAATTTGCCAATGTATATGTTACGTAGTTATAATTCGTGATACTTATCATATAAGCGTGTTTTGTGTTAAAAAAATGTTTTCTGTCAATGTAAGAAGCTGCAAAAGGAGCTGCTTAGCTATCCAGCATTCGCTCGTAAAATTGCAATTTCTTTCTTCTCAAAAAGAAATATTTGTTCTCATTAGCAGTGCATTGCATTCGAGCAAAAAGCACAGAATGACAGCGTCACTAAAGAAGCAACAAACAGGTTCGTCTTGGCTACACTGCTGGAGGGTTCTTTTCCTTAATTTTTGGAGATAATTAAAACGAATGTTTGCAGTTTTGTGTTGTGAAAAAAATGAGATTCGTTGGGTTGGTAGTCCTGATAATAATATAGCATTGGTAAGGAAGTAAAACTAGCAAACTGATTAAGATGTTCTCATAAAGAAGTTCAAATTTTCCAGTGTAGTTATAGTAGACAAAGAAGAGAGCTGGGATAAGACAATGACGAGCAAGAGATTTTTAGGCTCCCTGATATCTATCTAGTTTTTGCTGCTAAAAATACAGCAAGAAACTCTTTTTAACTGAGAATCTAATATAAGAGAATTTATCCTCCTAAAACGGAATGTGTGTAGATAATGTGAGTAGTTCTGTTTTTGTGACCAAACGCTTCTAAAAAAGACTTAACGCTTATCTTATTGTCTAGTTTTATACTCATCCGATCTAAGCGGGCAAACTGAATAGAATACCATTAGGTATAATTCCTTGCTTCTTTAGCATGTTACCTGCCCCAAGACAATGCTAATACCCAAGAAATGGCGCTTAATTACTAAAAAGATTTGACAAAATTGATGATAGAATTAAGAGCGACAAACAAGATCATGAATTTAGAGACAAACAAGGCAATTAGTATGAACTCGGCGTGTAATACCTTCCGCTGCGTCAGACTTTGCAAGACGCCAACATGATCCGCGAACGGTCGCATCAAAAGATTCAAAGGGGATCGAGCTAAATGTGCTCTTCTTTGGGAGAAACCCCTGCAAACAAAAACTTGACCCAGACGAAGCACTGATGTTGACCATGATGTCTGACCAACTGGCTTATATATGGTCGGACGGCTGTTAACCAATTTCCGAGCTTCGCAATATTCAGTTTTCAAACAGCACCATATTTGATATTTTGATACTCTTCAATTTACTAAGCGCATTGAATGCTTCACTCTTATGGTGGGAAAGCGTAGCAAGGAAATTGCAAGCTATGAAAATTCAAATACAAAAAATCTATAAGATGTTGAAATCGAATTTTCGAATGAAAATCATTTCCAAAGCCATTGCCCCGAGTATGACAGAGGAATTTAACGTGATTATAAACTACGCCTTGGTGAGTAGATTTGAACGGTCCCCTTGCAAAAACTGTGATGGGCCCTTGTTTACGGACTGTAAAAGGATCCCACCCAAGGTTTACAGCATGTCAAACACAACAACAAGATGTTTAAATGATAATGTTTGTGATTAAGTAGGACAAAGCTGAGTTGTTAGCTATTGACTATGCTTCAGTTAAAGAACTTCTGAAAAGGAAGCTGAACTTGAAAGTAGTCTTAAAACAATGGATAGCTTGGGGCGCCTTGGTTATTGAACTTAGGCTCTCTAAACTGCGTTACTCCACTACTCTGCCTATTCGGCATCGAGAACTAAGAACAGTATATTCATTACATTCAAAGAAATAATTTTTTCTAACATTCATTACTACTGACTCTGTTAGAAACAGTTGCCCTTTAATTTTAAATAGCAATGATAACATTTTCAAAATAAAAAAACCATAAACTGGTAAGGTAGTCTTGAAACATTCAAAATTTTCAACCATTCATTAAATTAAAAAAACAAACTTTCCGATTAAAGTGCCTGTTACGGTTAGGGGATGCGATAAACCAGGTTACCAACTCAAAAATGAATATCGATGAAACTCCATAAAATCAGAAAACGTGGCATATTTCAGTCCCCTAAAATTTGCGAACCACGTGATCTGGCTGCTTTTTGCAATGATTCTAACAAGCCTTGACCTGAACTAGGGATTTGGCAAGGTGAATAAAAATCATTCAAGAAACATTTAACTTGGTCAATATATATTATTTTATATCTAGCAGTGTATATACCCAAAACTCTAAAATTGCTTTACACCTTGTCAACGAGCCAAGATGTAGGCAAATTAATTGAAACTCTGAAAACCTGGGTTTTGTTCTTTTGAGGAAAAGTCGCTCAAGAAAATAAACAATTTATCGGACTGTAGGCAATTCTTAGGGTTTATGATATGAACATTAGAAGTGGCGGATATTACAGCATAGAGAGTAAGAATTGGCGAAAAGTTACCCGAAGAATCAGTAGAGGAAAGTGGAAAAAAATTTCGGCCAGATTTTTCTTAAGACAGCAGAAAAAGGCTAAATAATAAAAAAAATACTGAACCCTTTGTTGTATAAATTTTAATATCAAATTTTTGTAGAATTTGAGGCCTTGATCGGAAGCTTGTTGTTTAACTTGTTCATAAAGCTATCTTGTATTACAGCAATTTATTATGTAATTTTACAAAGCAGTAATCAAATACCGGTAGACATCTTCATAAAGAGGCAGGGGCCATTATGAAATAAAACAAGATATGCAAGCTTATTCCTTAACGCTTCCCAACAGATTGGTAGAAAGGAATTATGTTCAATGCATGAATTGTTTGGCCGCTAGGTTGGCTAAAGCTGATATTCTTTATCATGTGACTATATACAGCAAACAACATACGCAACATCATACCGTACATTCCTATCTGTCACGTGACAAATTCATTGCCGCCATGATGGATCACAACCTCGGTTTACCTCATTGGGATACACATAGTAACGCGTTATTCATGTCATACGGATTTTGAAACAGTTGTTTGCATTTGTATATTGCCTACGTTTTTACTTTGCCTTCCTATATTGACAAAAGTTTTTTTAAAAACTTTTAAGTACAGTCTTCTAATGGCCTTTCAGATCAGAAGTTTGAAGCCTAGAAGAAACAGCTAGGCCACAGTTAAATAAATCACAATGGCAATGTTCTGTTCAATAATCGGATGTGCCAACAGCAGATTTGGAAGGGATAAAAAGTTTTTTTCAGGCTACCAAAGTCGATTCACAAAAAAACATCAGGTGTTAGTAGTGAATAATGAATACCGAACCATGCATTTCTCTACGGGGAAAGGGCGACTTCAAGCCCTTTAATTTCAAACCGATGCTGGCACCTTCAAGCGAGAGTACACCTTTCCTTGTTTTAAAATATTGCCAAATACGATAGTTAGCAGAATGATCTGAAACACTTACCTCATTCGCTGGCCTAAGAGACGGCAGCGTGGACGGGTTTCCCTTTTCATCAGGAGCAATAAACGTAAAGTAAGCACTTTCAATATGACGAGTTGCCCCACCAACAGCATAAGCATCCACACGCACACCAACTTCCAAGCTGGAAAAAGGCAGGTTTATTCACATTGGTTTATAGTCATTTGCAATTTCAACATTTGCTGACGAATACAGCTAAGGAGAAGATACGTTTGCCATGAAATTTAATTCCATCTACATTTGCTCAAAGGTAGATTTCCACGTCCCATTTGCCGACAAAATGGGTGAGCCATCTTTTTTTTGCCGACAAGTTTGAAAATTTGCCGACTAAGCACCTTTAGATGACAGAAAAATCCTCGTCCGTACTCCGGAACGTCCGGAACGGAATTTTTCACGAGGGAGGGGGTGCCATATCCATCACGCGACGGCCCTGAGCGTACCATGTACCATTGCCTAGGTCTTTCAACTTGATAATGCAAGGTAGATGCCTGGGGCGCATAGCAAAGCCCTTACACGGGAAAGGGAAGGACAGGCTAAGAAGAAAGGGGTTGGATCAAGTTTGTTGATTTCAGTTAAAGGAAAGAAGACAGGTTACAAAATCATTGAAACATCAATACTCTATTCCATTTTCACACAAACTTGTAGCAACCACCTCTCACAGACCATGACAAAATAGCTTTACAAAACTTTACTGCGCCCTAACCTCTGCTATATTTATGAGCAATTTTCTAGAATGTTTGGAAAATGTCACAAATTTCATAATTCAGAAGCAGTTACAAAAATACAAAAAGCGTGAACGAACAGGATGGCAAACTAAACTTTCCATAAAAACCAGTTGTTTAACTAACTAGATGATAATTTGTGATCCTTCACATGTGACTTTTCATGTCAATGCTGTGCTGAATTCTCGCCATGGTTCATGCGTGATGTTTTCACTGTTTCTGCCATTTAAATTCTTCTCTTTAAACTAAAACTAATTAACTAAATACATTGTTTCATTGACTCTGTAAACAGAAAGACGAAAATAAAAATAATAGAAAAAAACAGTGAACTACCTCTTAGAGAAGGTATTATTCACTATTGAAGTAATAACAACCCGGTCACCAACTTTCGACGGTGCTCTGAAGAAAACTTCGTCAACGGCAACAAGAAGAGGTTGAATGTGGCAAAGTCGCCTAAAACACATAATTATTTGATCAAATGTTGTAACGTGTAAGCGCTTGGCAAAGGCTAAAGGTAGCGTTAAGGGTAACTGGGGCGCAGAGTAAAAGGGTAACAATGGCCTGATTTCTTGTTAAGATCTACTAAAAATTTACTGTTAGACACACATTTGAGAACGTATAAATTGCCATGCTTAAAATTTCTCAAGTGACAAGCATTGAATCATAACAGTAACCTAAGAGATGTAATAAGGGGTCGCTGCAACAGGTTTTCAAGTCAAAAGCAACAATAAAAATAGCTAGATTAAGCTAAACATGAACAACAAATTGTTCTTTACAAAGCTTTGATAAAAAACATTTAGTTTGAAGAAGAACAAAAACTATCTTCAAAAACATGGAAACCAACAAAGAATCGTCATTATCTTAAAATTCAAAACCCATTTCAACAAAAGGAGGTCGTAATTTTTTCGCAGCAAAAAAGTTTGTTAGAGAGTAAAAGCCACGCTAGATTTCGTCTTACGAATGAAATGCAAGGTTAAAATACTCATTAAGCCAATGATATGCAGTGAAGCCGAGACATGAAACAATTGGTAAACGTCTTTGAGAAGATTCAGGCAATTTGACAGCGATATATTCAAATTAGATTGGCATTGCAGGTGGAAGTGTGAAAATTCCAGTAAATATTATCGAAGAAGAATTGGGTTTCTCTTGGAGGTCAATGGTGCAATTTCTTTTAAAATAGGAAACTGTTAAAAGACCTACATCAAAATCCTGAGTAAATTATCTCAGCAAGTGCGATAATGAAATCGAAGCTCGCAGCTACGTTTGTTTATTTGAGCACTTTTGACCTACTGAAATTGGTAGCATAACTTCAACTGTTATGCTATGTATGTGCTATAGAAGCATAACAGGTTCGAGCAGGCAGGACAGAAGCCTGCCTAGCTATTTCCCTTCCAAGCCACTTTCTTAACAAACATCGTTGTGTTTAGCAAAAACATGCAACACCAACAAAACAGGTGCCAAAAGCAAGCTACATAATATGTTACACATTTTTTATAAAAACATCATAAAAGAGAAATAAGGAATATATTTTTTCATGCTTAATCTACTAGAATCACAGTAAGACAAGCATCGATACCGTAAGCGGCGCGACACAAAATCAGTAAGTTTGAAGGGTTTGCAAATGAAAAATATTGTAGGGAGCTTATCAAAAACAGAATTACCAAGGGAGCGTATGATGAGAAGATGCTCGCTTGGGGCAGAACACAGATACCTTTAAAGACTAAAGATTGAGTACCTTAATAGATTTAGATTAAGAAGAACACGTTTAAAGATTAAAACGCCCAGGTACTTGAATTTACAGAGGGTCAATTCTATTTAATTCTATTTAAAGGACCAATGAATTTGATTAAAATGATGGAAACTGGTAAGGATATAAGATAACGACTTGTGTTATATTTTCATTACTTCTGCTTGTTATGGTTAAGCATCGAGAAGGTATCAGCAGTCAAGCTTTGCATTTAAGTAGAATATAAGCAAAATTCCGCTTCGTGTCAAAAATATGCAAAGAGTGTTGTCAGACAACCCTTACGTCTTTGCCAATACATCCCTGTGTACGATTCATGTACAAAAGTGTGCATGTTTGTGAGTCTTATGCAAAATTTGCATGGCGTACCTTGCCGAAATCGTTGCATTTGCTTCCATCCACGCCATCAGCTAGTTTTTATAGAATAAAAAGGAAAGAGATACAATAATGAAGTGCTCAATGTTCACAAATGTGTCTAGCGACTGAGCTGATTAGAAAAATCTTTTTCACCACCTTAATCTAACGTTGGAATGTTTACTTAAGGGAGATTGTTATGATTCAAATGGGAACACAGGTCTCTGGAATCATTAAGGGAAAGAAGCGACAATTTTGTTTTGAGCTTGGATTCCCTTTTGGGTTTAGCTGATCAAGGGAGGGAGATTAATGAATCAACTAGAGACATTTCTAGCACCAATAAGAAGATTTGGACCCCGTTTACACGAGAGTGGATCCGATCCGAATCGGTTACGGGTAGGCCTTGCGTTGACACGGGAACTGGTGGATCCGTATACTTTTCGATCCGCTATCCGAACACTTTTGGGATCGCTTTCAGAGGTGATCCCGCGTGGATCTGATCTGGACCGGATCCCGTGCAAACAGATGGATCTGGTCCAGATCGGATCCGTCTACTTTATTTGTCGAAAGTGAGACAGATTTTTCAATTTAAGGTATTTTGAATATGTAGTCCGTAGCTTTTTGGCGCCAGAAAACCGAAAATCAAGTTGACAGACTACTGTGTTGAAGAATTATTTTGAAATTTTGACGATATGTCGTCGTACTTTGTCCTCATATTTTCCCAATCCTGTCCACCTGCAAGCTTTGCAGTTTGTAGTCCAATACTACTTTTAAAAGTAGCGCAGTTTCTTCTTCAGTCCATGAAAACTGACCCTTTTTAGCGCTACCTTTCTCCATGTTCAGGTTGAACTATGTTTTGATCACGCACGAAGTTCTGCAAACGTCATATGAGCGCCACTTTTCGAAAAGCGCATGCGCGTAACCTGTTGACTTCATCTGGGCCCGTTCCCGTGTAAATGCAAATGGTTCTGGATCGGATCCCGTCTAAACGCATTGTCATTTTAGGGATCGGATCCAAAAGTATCCGGATACTTGTGGATCCGATCTGGTCCTGATGTCGTGTAAACGGGGCCTTAATCAAGGAACTATTCATTTCAAAGCATTAACTACCTCAAAGATTCGCATATTTCATATATTTTAATATTTGATTTGTTTAAGGAGGGTTGCCCTTCAACGGGAGTTGTTTTTCAAGGGGCCCTCCAATAAAAGCTAATTACAATATACAAGTAAAATACTAGAAAATAAAAAACCATAATATTAAAAACCTATTTACAATTACATGGTATTATACAATATAGAAGGAACTAGTCTACCCTGTATTGATTTTGTAACCACCCAGGGAGGATGCCGTCTTGGACTCAGCAGGAAGGCTATTCCACAGTTTAGCTTCCCGGAAAGAAAAGCATTTTTGTCCATTTGCTAACTTTTTCTTTGGCAACCTTTAATCAGTCTCACACAATGATAACTTCAACACAATGATAATTTCAATCCATCCCTTTCAGGCCAATCCGGGAGCAACGACGAGCCCTTGGGCGGCTTATGCACGATGCGCCTCCTTTTATTGCGTATTGTAAAATAATCAAATCAGAGCCTAAACCATATTAGTACATTGATATATTCTTTGCCATGCACAAAAATGTTTTTCTAAGCGAAATCTGACGTAGTGTAATTGCTTTCCATTTGAACAGGTGCACGTTTTGCTGTAGAGGTGACCCCCCCCCCCCCCCAAGGGTCTAAGGATACCACAGCTGCAAACTTGCTATTTTAGTTGCCATTTGATAAAATGTTATTTCAAGAATAACATCGTAAAACAAATGAAATTTTCATGGGTCATAACCCTTTGAAGCTTGGATTTCATTCCCCTCTCTCCTAGGGGCGACATAGAACTTAAACCTGGACAACTCAAGCCTGGCATGCAGTTGCTTTGATTTAAACCTTTACACCACCGTCCAATAAAAAATTTCAGCAAAGCAGTAATGAACTTAAACTTCTCGCTTTTCTATTGACAAAATAATAAAAGAGGACAGTGGTTGCTATTTCAAACAATCCTTTAATTTCAGAATTAGTTTCTGAGATCACTGAAAGCAAATCTTTAGAGAGTTCTGCTCACCATTCATTAGACAAGAAGCTTCTTACCTGACCTCCAAAAGTAGTTTGGTGGTGATTTGCATGTTGAGGAAGAACAATTTCAACACTTTCGCAGACTGTGGAGGAGGGTGAAACAACAGAATCCTTGTTTCCTTGTGATGCGAGAAAGTCTAAAAGAAATAAGACGGGTCATGCTGACCTTGCTCTATTGATGATTTGAGGATGATTTAGAAGCAGAACAATCTCACAATTACAACAGCGAAAAAGCACAGTTGAAACTTGGATATGAAACTTATTTACAGCTGATAGGCCGTGGAATATTTGCATCTGGCATCAAATAATCGCATCACACTGCTATTGCTACCCTAAACTGTCTGTACTCACTCAGTTAATTATACAGAAACAGGCGTGTTGCTCTAATGTTGTTTTAACAGCGCACAAACAAAAATAATAAAATCACTGCTTGGGGAGTGATTTGAGATAAACATAAAGTTGCATTTGTATTTAGTGTATAGGATGAATGGTTTTAAGTCGTTTAGAATGCACTAAACAGTCTTGTTCTTTACGACATCGAAGACTTTTTAAACAGCAAGCAAAGTTATACGCTAGTTTTGTATTCAGAAAGAGCTAAAGAAAATGATTTTGCAATAAGAGCAGAAGGGAAACCTTCATCGGTGTATTCTCCAATTTGCTAGGTTTAAAAATACCTCCAAAGGTGAGATGTTGACATGATCAGGTACCAAGCTCTAAATATAGATTTATTTCACACTACGACCTACCAAGTCATGTCTTAAGACTAACAAGTTGCACTTGTAGATCTAGAATGTTTACAAGCCTCTTTTTTTATCAAAAATCAACAGAGCTTCTGAAGGAAACAAAGCATCTTTGTAGAAACAGAAGAAAAACCTGTTTTGGATAACTCAACTGCAACTAACATCAAGAGTACTGGGAATATGCATATGATGACACGGTGCTACAATGACAGACACAGCAATAATCCCATTTCTATGTTAACTTCAATGTAAAGGAGTCTATGACAAATGTTTCGCCATAATGCATAGTCACAACTAAGTTTCTTGAAAGGATATTCTCGTCAAACACAACAGTGCGTCGCAACAAGAAAGCAACAGTGGGTTTAAATTATTGATCACATGTGAAACGATTAAAACAACGAATTGCAGCCAAATGCTTTCTTTTGAAGATGATTTGATCTATGTGAATTTCATTATCATACAAAAATATGAATAAAGAGAGGCTATCTATTTATTCAACCTTTTTCATTTACAGCATGTGCTAGGAAACAGAAATGTTAACTAAGATGACAATTACAAAACTCTAAAAAGAGCAATGATGAATCAGCAGCTTTTAGTTTTTCTTTGTGGCTAGCATTTGCACTTTCCAGCTACGCAGAAAACGTATCGGGCAAGTCGTATAGGGATAAGGTAGTTGACCGGAATTAAGGTACCACCAGTGTTTATTACTTCATTCAAAAGTTGCAGCACTCCATCTTAAGTGATACATGTTCATGTCATTTAAAAGTTGCTCGGACAATAACAGATGCCTATAGTTACGCCCAAATGGCGAGATCATTGGACAAGTTGAAAATTCATGCAATGTGCCAAACTAAGGAGCATGTCATTCCATTTTCACATCATACACGTCATGCGTGAGATTTTACAAAAATTTCTTATTGATGACGTGATAAAAAACATTCCATTTTAAGTCTTGATGCTGATTTTTAAGTAAAATACAGTTACTACAGAACTCAAGTCTGCTATTCTCTACAAAAAACAAGCGAGCCTAATAATCGACGTTGTCGTTTACAGTCAAAAAGTATGTAGGATAGTCTCTTTGTCTACTGAACAGCAAAAGGAAAAACAGATCTATATTCTACATTAACAACAAAAAATTTCGTCAGATGCTTTTCGACGGATAAACTTTGTCGAAGAATATTCCGGACAACTTTTCAGATTTTCGTCGAGACAGAACATTTTCGTGGACTTTCAATACAGTAAAGATAGCAACATGCTACCAATGTTCTAAGGGGCACTTGACCAATCAGAGATCCTGTCGCTGTGCAAGGAAGGAAAGAACTTTTGATAACATTTTACTTACACAATTCATCGAAATTGTTTCGCTTCATTTCTTGAAGTGTGTTTTTGTAATCAAGCCTGTATGAAAACAGAAGTGAGCCTTTAAAACGAATTATGTGTGGTCTGTGAGATAACTTTAGATAAATTGTTGATAATTCTTTACCATAAAATCATCACATCAATCACTGTACAAAAAAAATCTACCTTATTAAATTTTACTTAATATTTATTAGGTATTTTGGTTTCTTACTGCAGTTTGGCCATCTCAGTTTATCAGTTTGACACTCCATTTATACAACTCTATTACCATTGCTCCTTACTCATTCTTTAAAAACTACTGAACTTAAAAACCAATACAAAAATCGATGTTGACAAGGCAAATTTTATATTTCACATCTAATTTGCATAGTTTTAAGATGGCGAGCGTGTAGACTACATTAATCCCCTGTTTGATTTCGGACTTTAATCTTGGGAAGAAAATTTGGTCTCTATATAAAGCCTGTTCTCAAAGTTTCTTTATAGGATATTGCCAATGAAATATTCGGACGATACAATTCTCAGACAGTTGATTTATCAGAGAATTTTACTGTTCGGAATTTTTAGGGATTAATGTAATTTAAGGTCTATGTGTCTTCTGCAAGTTCAATTAAAAGTGCCCGAATGTTATAATCATCTCCCCTCCCTAAATTGCATAAATTCAAAATAAATTTTTAACTGTCTAGGAAATGGTCCCTAACGACTCAAAATGATATTTCATTTCAAATAGGATCCAAGTAATGAAACAGTAAATAACAAAATTTGTATACATCAATCCAATATCAGAATATGAACGACCCAAAGTATATGTTTTCATGTTTTTATTAGTATTAAGTATTGCCGCAAAATACAATGGACCTCTGCATATTCCCCTTTTAAAGACATACGATAAGATACCTCTAAGGCAAAACAAAACAATACCTCATTTTCTTTCGTTCACTGGCCAACAGATACTGCAATCGCTCTTCCTCAGTTTGAGGGTCAACTGGTTTGATAGTTGCCTGCAGTGTCAGAAGGTCGCTATTTAGGTATTTAGGCTTCATTTAGTGACTGTACTGCACAATTAGCTACGAGGTCTTCCCTAAAATTGTCTTAATAGCGATACCGAGAAAATTTTCGCAAAGTAAGACTTAGAAAGTGAGTTAGCTGGCTGATAATAATCAAATCTTTTTTTGCACTAAGAACAGAAAAAGTAAACGTCTACCCTAACAGTAAAACAAAGGAAAGTTTTTCAATGATTTTTTCCAATTAAGTGCACATTTCAGCCCGCTAAAAGCCAAATGTCTTCGCTTCAATTTTGATTATCCCCTTACTACAAGCCCTGACCAATAAATGACATAATATATAAACAGGCAAACTAAGTAAAACTAAATATCATGATTTTTGTAATCCTATGACTTCATCCCTTCTGCTTATAAAAAACTTAGTACAATAAATCATTTGAATTGTGAATGTAACCAAGCACAGCACAAACATCTACACAATGCTCATTCAAATTGAGACACATCAGATGTTTCAACGGTAAAATCGCAAAATATAAACAGACTGCCAAAATTTTTCCTTACTCGCTTTCCATTGCTGTCAGGCTGGGTGACAAATGTGAAGAATGCCTGTAGATATAATGAACTCTGCATGATATCAAAAACTCACATATGCACAAATAGTATCTTCAAAAAGCAGAACTTAATATTAGGTCATAACTACATCGTGGAGGAATACTTTCATTAAATAAATTGATTGTGTTGCTATCAGATTGATTAACGATCCTAGATGAAAGGTTATCTGGTCCCCTAGGCAGATGGCGCTGAGTATTCAGCAAAGAAGTTAAAAGAAGTTAAAGAAAAATTACAGTCAAGAAATTTTTAAGGAACATAAACCAAAAACATTCGCAAAAAACCTGTCGCCCTAGCTGGTGATATCATTCAAACCGCTCAAAACGCAAAGCAAGTTCAAGGAGCTTGCAAAAAGTACAAATTTTACAAAGGAGTTCATCGCTGCTGGTAGTCGTCCTGTTTAGAGCTTCATCTATTTTTGCGTTGATTTTGGAGTATTTTTAATTTTACAACAAACATTTACCCTGCAGACTCTAACTGAATCTCCAGTAGATAAATCTTCACTCTTAGTATGTACTTCAATCTGAAACAAAAATCGTTATAAGAGCTATAAAAGATCATATATTAATGTCATTGAGTTGGATTTATGGAAATATTTCAAGACAAATAGAACGATTTGTGGTATGAAAAACAAAAAATGAATTAGGCTCATGCATAGGATTTCAATCAATAAATTCTCAAAAGGATATCAAAAATATAGAAATATGTAGAGGAATATAGAGTAGTTGAAGACCAACCTCCATACTGGTATTAAATGCTCTGTTTACACGAGCTTTCAAATTGACAACCATTCCACATCTGTATGTAAATTCGAAAGTAAACACCATGATTTTCTGAGCAATTGTATAAAAAAACTATGTTGCATAAATATACAGCATAGAGATGTTTCAGGAACTGGTTGTCTAAAGTAATGCTAAAGCAAATTCTATGCATACAGTTAATGACCAAATAAGTAACCCTGCTGAATAAATGCCACCCAAAACAAAATAGAGGCGCTAATTTTTCCAGCAGGAATACTTCTTCAAGCAAGTGTAAATAACTGAAATTTTACTGTTAACCTCATGTATCTATAAAATCAACATTGTATCACTTTTTATATCATAGAATTATGGTGTTTCTTTTAAAATACCAATTTATGAAAATTCTTTCTTCCAGTGGTGTGGTGAACAATTTCAACTATCAATTTCAACTTTAACCCGCACCGCTGTTTCCATGCTTGTATGTTATTAAAAGCAAATTGGGCATTTAAGACTTATTTTCCTTCAGAATATATAGCTTTCTAATGAATACGGATAGTCACCTGACACTGTGCTCAATATGAAGGTCATCCACAGATGCAGTTACACAAGGAACTTCGGCATGTTTCTCAGCTGAAAGAGATGAGCTTTAAATTATCGATAAACATTTATTCCCAAAAATGTAAAATGAATAACACTTTAGCTTAAACAGCACTACACAAGAGCAAAAAATTGGGATGGCCTTTCAATCTATTTTACACACAATGTAGAATACAGGTTTTTCAACCACTATCAAAAACTGTTTTACAACAAAACCTTGAGTTGTGACTGATGCAGAGGTCCACTGAAAGTAATTTTTTAACTCATATTTACCATTCTTATACATATGAGTTTTCCAACCTTAAATTGTAGTGGGACATAGTCAAAAGTGTTTTTTTACATGTCCTTCTTTTACTTTTCTTCTCATTTAGTGAGCCAAGTAAGAGCCTCAAGGGCCACAAATAAGCTGCCTAAATTCGTATTGTAGTATTTTCAATAAGACAAGTTTAAAAATATCAAAAGCTTTGACTGAAATTCTATTTGCATTGTGACTACTAAATTACTCTGATATATTGTCATACCAGCTAAACAGGCCACAATGTCCATCCATTTTAAAAGCTCTCCACCAAGCAATGTTTTATTATGTAGGCTGCAATCTGATAATCGTACTAGCTTGCTTGTTATCACTTCCTTTGATGATGAACTTGCCTGAGAAGACATCTTGCAATTACCTTCATGGGATGATCATCTTCAATTTACCTACAACATAGTTGTGATTAAGAACATACATCTTTAACATAATCAATCCAAAAATAATGAAAAATGATGATGTCAACCAACAAACCAATAAAACTCCATGGAGCAAGAATATAAAAAAATATTAGCTTAGATGGTTAGGACATGCACTTTGTTTACCAGAACAAACCCCTGCAAAGCTAGCCTTAGCATACAAGAATGAAGAATATAAAAGGATATATATAAAATCGAATGGAAAGAAGTTTGTGAACTAGCAAAAGATAGAATACCCTGGCAAAAACATAATGTGTTGCACTAAAAAAATTTATTTATTAAAAAATTTGTTTTACAACAATATGATAGTAATAATTGTAATAAAGTAAAATAGTTGCAAAAACCATAGATAAAAAATTTCACAAAAATCTATTAGAAGATTGCATGACAGCAGCATGCTGGTATGGGGGCCAGGGGCCTATGCATACCAATTATTTTCAGTTTTTGGGTAATTTTGAACTATTTACTGTTAGAGGTGCCATTTCATAGAATTATTGGAAGGATGCAAGGTGTTTCATTCACTGCAATTAAGAGAAATGCAAGGGAGAGAAAGGTGTAGCTTTTGCAACAGTCGGTAGTTGCTCATTTAAAAACTAATATTTGCAGCATCTTGTACAGATGCTGGCTGTTTTTGTTGCTGTTCAATTTCTACACTTACGTTAAAAAAGTATTGGGACACACTTCAAAATTTCGAAGACATTTTATGCAACAAACTTGGAAAGACTTTTTTAAAATCTTTCCCATTAAATAAATATAGCAGCTATTTCTATGAAACTTTCACAAGACATTATTGATGTTTCGATGCATTTTATGTACGCCAAACAATTAAAAAAACGTTGACCATAAAATTTCTATAGGCCTTGAGACGAAAACCTGGAGGCTCTTGAAATTCAAGAACTGAGTTAAGAGAAGCGCTTACAAATTGCTTTCTACTAAAATAAAGCAAATGGATTTCGCGATATGCATCTATTGTCCGCTGCTCATTGAGTGCAGCTTTTATGTGTGTAAAAGTTTTTCCCTACAAGAACAGTAGAAAATTTACCAAGGTTGGCAGACCGAAGAAGTTTACGTCGCAGAGGGACGAAAGGTCATTTCTGAGGGAACTGCGAAGTAATAGGTTTGAATCCTTACCAGACATCATATTGTCATGTAAAAAGAAGCTAAATAATGGAACATAAACAAAACCATGGCTATAAAAGTCATGAAAAATACAAATTTTCCAACGTTATATGAAGAAAATGCTCTCTCAAAGCAAAAGTTAATCATTGACGATGATTACAAATGGCTTCTCCTTGAATGTTACGCAATTTTAAAAGTAGCTTGAATAAATGCAATAATTTAATAAAATTGTAGCATTTTCGTCGATGAAGTAAACTTTTTTGAAGCTTAAAAGTTTGATTTTATAATTTCTTTTATAATTTTTTTTGCTATGCAAACGTGAAATTTAAGAGTTTTATTTGTTTGGACAGCTCTAAAGTTTTTGGAAGGTCATGTGACTCTGCCATTGTTAGGCCATTCAGCCCTTCTGCATATTTTGCTGTTATAATCAGGAAAATCGAAAGAATCCTGTGTTTTCTTGGCTATGCTTCATAAGTTGAAGCATTTTCTTAACTTTTTATTCCATTTTGGGGAAACGTAGGCCTAGATTATTTGTAGATAGACTGCCCAAACCTGAAAAAGTTTCCGTTGCAAAACCGAATCCAACGGAATGCCATAATTCGTTTATAGAATTCGTCCCAATACTTTTTGAACGTAAGTGTATTTCTACTTTTACCTAAGTTTAATCCAGACTGTCCTATTAACCTAATTAAGATATGGGAGATATGAATGTTGCCCAGGATCTTTCTTGGTCTAGAGTATGTTGTAAATATTTATATGCATTTTCTTGCCATCTCTAGAATGTCTTCTTTGCATCTTTTTTGCTACCAACCATATGGCAGCCTTCACCAAACTTTTGAACATGACATCCCTGATTATAATTCTTGTGCAGTTTGATGATACAGCCCTTACAAACAACAATTAATCATTCAGTTACTTTTATAAAGAAATAAACTATTTGAAATTGCCTCCCCATTGCTATCCCCAGCGTAAAACTGAATTCTGTTCTGGCAGCACTGAAAGTGTTTGGAGGTCTTGTGACGTAGCATGCATTAATGATGGTGAAAGTAGGGATATGAGCACTTGTACTTCAAGAATGTAGGGCGAATCTGAGTAGGTATCATGTTTCGCTGGGTGTCTTATTAGCAAGAGAACGTTCACTAGAACACTTGAGAAGAAAGTTTTGTCCCTTAATTTGGGGCATCTTCTTGGTCTCGGAATTATCAAAATTATTATTCTTGGGTTCACAAAGGACAGCAGGAAAACTCTACAGACAGTTTTTATTCCTAGAATATTTAAAGGTCGATAAAACTAGCAACTTACGAATACTTATCTGGCATCAATTGATGTTTTTTCAGCCATGTTCTTATTCTTGTTTACGAAGACATTACTTCTCGTTTTCACAACGAGACAGTCCTTTCCCGCCACAGCCATTTCAAAATCACAAATTATGCGAATAACAATTTAAGGGACAATATTGTAGTATATAGATAGGCACTGCTTAAATAAGGAGTTGTCAAAGTAGGAATGTTATTTTCTGTTATGATAAAAAACACGAACTCCTTGAGCCTACAGATAATATAGGATATTTAAAACGATCACTAGAAAGAACACGATGGATGTGGTCTAAAATTCAAGACGTGGTCAAATAAACATTTCATCATAATGTTTGCTGTAGCGTAGTGAGGAAGGCAATGGCACAAAGTCTCTTTGAAAAAGGGCGTTTTCTTGTGTTTCAAAGGGACCCCTAAATTTCATCAACCTAGCCTGTGCTCCAGTCCTCCTCTACTTTCAAGTTAGGGGTCTGGGACACAGGCTACATCAACCTGACTACGCTATTGAATATATCAATTTCTTAGCAGCAATCTTGGTACAACTAATAGAATAGCAAACCTATATAACATATAGGCGCTACACTATTTGCAATTTGATGTTAAATAATAATTATTCTGTCTGATTTGGATTTTAGCAATTCTGCGCAAAAGAGTTCAGCACTTTTCTTGGATTTTTTTCTATGGTAGCAGATGGGGGCCAAGGGCAATGCCACCCCTGGAGCAACTTTGAGCTAGCTGTTTGCCACCAATGGGATTTGAGTGAAGCTAATACTGGTGGAAAGAAAATTGGTTATTGGGGTCTCTTATTACCCATTTAGGACTCAAGATAGTGTTTTGCGCTCAAAAAACCTGTTCGCTGCTAAGCAAAAACTTGGCACTACTTGGGCGCTCCACAGAAAAGTTGCTGGAACGTCTGCCTGGAACACGTTGGTCAGGGCATTTCAAATCACAAATTATGCGAAGAACGATTTTGGAGACAATATTGTAGCATATAGACACGCACTGCTTAAATCAGGAGTTGTCAAAGTAGGAATGTTATTTTCTGTTATGTTAAAAAACACGAACTCCTTGAGCCTACAGATAATATAGGATATTGCAAAATCAAGCGCTGAAAATTATCTTAAAAACAAGACAATGGGGTCTAAATGGCAAAGACAGTGGCTTGGCCGAAGGATTGCTGCATCAGCTAGAAGAGGGTGTGGACGAGGGGATGTTAATTTTTATAAATTACCTGCTGGTGGAAATTTTAAAGCCAATAAACATAATTTTGAAATTGACTTCAATCTTCCAGACAAAATGTTGTCACAGCACTGTCTAAAGTTCAAGCAGTGAGAGAAGACCTTAAGGAACGATGTGTAAACTTGAACGAGGTTCAATGCGTGAAAATAGTTGCTGATTTTCGGGAAAGCAATCAAAATTCACCGAAGTCAGCAACGTTCAGCAAAGAAAGCGCCTTTTTTCCAAAGCACTTTGATGATTTTGTCAGTACCGAGCACTCTCCGTCAGTGTGTCATAAACGCTCAAAGCTTCAAGTATTTAAGAATCAATCAGTATGTTGAGTGTATGATTTTTAAACAAAAATGATAGAACTGAAATACAACATTGTTTTGGAGGGAAAGGGGGGATTCAAACTAACAGGGGCGACGTATTTACTTTAACTTCTGGCTTTACTTCAACACATAAGGACTGTAAGGAGTGCTTGATTTCTACATTAACAAGGGTAGATTCCACTCAACGAAATTCTTTGCGAACAGAGAGGGAGTGCAATCTTGCATGTCTGGCGTTTGATAATAAGATTTTGATGGAAAACATAAAATTTGAAAGTTTTCTAGCTGAAAAGAAATTTAGAGGGAGGAAGTTGTTTGATTTCTAAAGATGCTTCCATTACCCCCCCCCCCCCTAACCCTACAAATAACTTCACTTATATCTTCTGCTGCATTGAAAAAGGGGAGTTGCCACCCTACTCCACAGGTCAACTTGTGGATGCTTTTTTCAAATTAATTCTATAAATAATGTAGAGTTTCATATCTTAATCATAATATCAAAGCTAAATCGAGCTAAATCATAAGATGAAGATTGCTTTGAATTTTTGGTAATCATCTGCTAAATTAGTTTGCTGTCTGTATTTCAGACGTAATATGTGCTTACATACAAAATTTTCATCAAACGCTTATGTTTATCATTTCGAAAACCACATCAATCAAATGCTTTCAAAACTTTTCTCTCTTATTTTGCATTCCAAAAAACCGGTCCTGTCCCATTTTTCCCTTATGCCAGGTGTATCAATTTTGCTTTCCTTTCAAAAACCACTTTTGACCCGAAGTTTCGCGCAGTTATTACTCTTAATCACACCATTTTCATTGCTCATTTACTTGAATTAGCTTATGATCTTACATAATATGTTTTAAATTGTAAACTGTATAGAATATTGCATTATAGTTATGCACTTTAATCATAATCATCATAACCATACTCGTCCATAGTGTGCAGTCTGGCTAGTTCTTGTCATTTTCTGTACGTTGCAATCCCTGCACCCTTTCGTGTTTCATACTCAACATTCAAGTGCATGCAAAAAATAGATTATTCGATAGACGAATCTACAAGACGATGCAGCAACTCCTGTCCGTGTTGCATATTTTCGCATTAAAAAAAGTAATTTATGTTGCTAAACTTTTGAGAATTACCAACAGCTCAAGTTTGAGAATTTTACGACAAGTCAAAAAATTTTGCGAAAATCCTTCAACTTTTAGGAGCAGAGGGGTCCACCGCCCCTCCCCCTGCCCCCCGGCCATGACGCCACTGAACACACCCCCACTAACACTTGCGACCGCCCATGTAACATGATATTCAGACCGCCCATGATATTCAAAACGCGCAGCTCAATACCTAATATAAAAGTTTCAAATAGTACTATTTTCTTCGAGTCGTTTCAATGTCTAGTTATGATGATTATACTTATTATTGTAATCTCTATTCTGTGCAATTACCCACAATTCCTTCGCAAAGCTTCTTCCCGCCAAATGTTTTCCGAATGTGAGCTGCAAAAACAAGTTGTAGTTGACTGTGGACTTTAAAATGCCGGGTTATTTGAAACAGTTGGAAGTCAAAGACTTCAAGTCCTACAAGGGGAAGAAAATTATACCCTTCAAGAAGTTTACAGCTGTGATCGGTCCAAATGGATGCGGTATGTATGATTTGTAATAGTTGTGTTGTTTGAACTTTAGGCCATATTTGAAGATGGATAACTAAAGTTAAGATGTTCTTATAGGTAGTTGAAGGAAAATAAGTTGAACTGGCGTTATTGATCAGATGCTAACAATGGTATTTATTATTTTTGTCGCAAAACGAATTTACTGCATTTATTTTCTGTTATTATTTCTGTAACAAAACGTGATCGCTTCCTTTCCAAAAAAATTCTTACAGTTCCTGTTTTTCCCAAAGAATCGCTTACGCTTTCTAACAAAAACAACTATGATTTTTAATGTTAGATTGAAACATTCAAGCTATTTGACGCAATGTTATCATTAATATTTGACTGCATTATTAGGATATGTATAAAGAATATTATGATGATAAATATTTACTAATTGGATGGCATTTGAAATAATACATTTGATCATTGTATTCCTTGTGCATGGCTATTACTTTTGCCCATAGCTCATCGTTAAAAATGGACATGGAATAGGAACTTTATAAATTTCAAGCCAATTATCTTTTTAAGGAAAATCCAATCTTATGGATGCAATCAGCTTTGTTTTGGGGGAAAAGACATCAAATCTAAGAGTGAAAAGTGTCAAGGTAATTGACTGTTAACTTAGGAGCATCAATCTCATTAATACCCAAGCTGGAAAACTTGCACTTACTTGCAATCAATGTTGCCTGTTTAAGTAAAGAGGGCCTTGCATTGAATACATGGATGTGCAATGCAACATTGTAAATGAGACATGCAACTACAACCGCAAAGCAACGATAATAGGCTTAACAGGTCAAGAGATTTCCAATCCTCAACTAAAAGTTCTGATAAAAAAATTACAGAAACCTTTGTTTACATAGGATTTTTTCCATTTTCAACATTTTTGTTTGTTTCAAATTTGGTATCATTGTGTGCCTTGGAAATTAGGCTACTGAATGTTGAAAAAAATAATAAAAAATATGGATGTTTTCATCCAAAATACGTTTACTGTAACCTGAAGTCACATATCAAAGCATTCTCTTTTGCATACCACCCAGTAGCTTGTTGTGATCATACTCACTGCTCTCATCTTGAAAACGTTTAACTGTTCACAATTATGCCTATCCAAAATTATACATGTTTTCTCAACTGTTACATTAACTTACTGAGAAAGCCCCTACATGCAAGTTGTTCTTAAGGCCCTGTTACGTGGTCAGATATTTTCATGAGGCATTTGTAAGATATTGTTGAATATTCTGTTAGATGTAACAAATTCTTCATTTTCATGCATAGCAAAAGCTGAAGTCACAATAATTATGCAGAAAATCCATCCTTTGTTCCAACATTATTAATGACAGACCAGTAAAGCAGTTATTCTCAAATACATATTTGTTGCTTGTTGCAAAATCAAAAACTTGTTGCAAAATTTCAATGCAGGAACTTATCCATGGTGCTCCAATCAAACGCCCTGTTGCCTCAACTGCATATGTTACTGCCCATTATATGGAAGAACAAGATGATGGCCAAGAAAAGGAAATAATATTCCATAGAAAGTGAGCTACTCTTTGCTTTACTCTTTTGTTAACCAGATTCTTTATCCAAACTGAAGGAAAAAAACCAAGATATGGGCTCCCCAAATGATTTTCAAAACCAGTTAACTGTATTTCAGTTTCTCAAAAAATATGTTTGCTGTCTCCACACAAAATCTCTGATGTTCAGGCAAGTTTAAATGGTTTTGTGATACGTAGTTTTAAGCAAAGCTGGTATTAGCAGCAGAGCCAGCACCACAGGGATTGGGGGGCAGGGGGTCATGACCTCCAAGTTTTTTGCTACAAAAGGATTAAAATCAGCTTGAATTAAACCTTTAGATTACAACAAATACATTGAACTAAAGAACACAAGAAAAATAAAGTCATCAAACGTTTTGGCAACAATTAGAATTAGAGCAGATAAGAAGAAACCTTCTCTACTTAGCTGGACCCTCCAAGAAGATTGTGTTTTCAATAATGAAACTGTTTTCATAGCTAAGCTTTTGAAGTGTTCTGACAAAAAGCAAAATTACTTCATGACTATTTCAACAATGTTTAAACTGCTTATAAATGTGATAAAATCTTTTGGATAGCAGTTATATAAGTAGGATTTTCCTGTTGTTTTAAACTTACTGGTAACCCCATTTATTTGAACCAATTGCCTCAGTCCCTTGGGAGTTCTGATAACTAAGGTTAAAAAATATGATTTACCTTCAATGTTGCAAAGAATATTATCATTTATGGACCTCTTGTGAGTTTTATTTTAAGTATGATAAAAAGAATTAAAGCAAATTAAAGCATATGTATTCTGGGGGATACTGAATTAGGAAACTGTTTTTTCCCTTTTCTGTTTGTTTTCTCCACTCATTTGTTTTTCAACTTTTTTCCAATTTTTTGTTTCCAATTTAATTTAGATAATTTTTGTTTTGCAGAATACTTGGTAGTGGCACTGAATATAGAATAAATGGAAATACTGTTACCCCTAAGGAGTATCAAGAAAAATTAGAAAGTATTGGAATTTTAATAAAGGCAAAAAATTTTCTAGTGTTTCAGGTAAGCTACAGATTTGTCAAGGTTTTAGCTTTAATAAACCATATCTCAAAAAAGTTTCAGAAATTAATGACTTCATGCTCAAACTATCAAAATCACCTGCATTTTTTATTTTCTTCAAAAAAATTGCAACATAAAGATAATTTTTGCTTCTAAGGCAAATAGTAGATCTGGTAGAATCAAGCTTGAATTTAAGTGATAAAATGCAAACTTGTTGTTAAAACTGGATTGGGTAGATAAGTTATAATTGGCAACAGAATTCCTTCAATGAGCGGAAACTTAATCAAGACTCAATGTTTGTGATCCCTTTATTTCATAGCATTTGAGTTCATTGCATTTTGTTCAAGTTCAACTGTATGAATATATCAGGGCTTTCAATGGGAACGTGCAAAAGTACATAAGTGTGCAGAGACGCGCCTGCTGTTATCTTTGAGAGTGATTGATTGCGCGCTCAGTAATAAATATTTCTTATGAAGATCGCGGTTACTGGATGCTGATAGGTCAATCCACTTGAGAAACTCTTTTTAGAAACGGAAGTTCAACATGGAATCCTTGTTTCCACTACTCCATTTTCCTATGTCCTGTTTTCCGTTCATTCAGTTTCTGTTATTCTTGAGCCGTTCTCATTGCTGGTTTTTATAGATAATTGGCTTTTATAAGCTATGCTTGTAAATATTTCATCTTATACATGTATAGCTATTTCATACCATTTTAATGCCAACATTGTAAATAAAGCGCCCCACTCTTTTCACACGTGTTTTTGGCAGCATGCGTTGATTTCTGATTGTGAAAGCCCTGATATATACTTTGTAACTAAATAGTAACAGTAATGAATTTCACTTTGCTTCAGGGAGCCATTGAATCAATTGCCATGAAAACTCCAAAAGAAAGAACTGGAATGTTTGAGAAGATCAGCAGGTATATCTTAAGCATTTTGACATTGAGTTTAATCATTGACATATTTTTTAATGTGAGGGTTAATGTAACATTGTTAAATCTTCTCATTTTCAGTGAATTTATCAAGTTTCTAGGAGTTATTTTTTACAGTTTAACCTACAAATTTATCGTTCTTAATTGTTGCAAAAAGTAGCAGCTCATCTTCACTACCAAGTTGCTGTAGCCAAGTCTGATATTTGAAATTGAATTTGGGTTTAGTTTGATATTTATATAGTTTTACTTTGTTTTTTCTTTTTGCAGTTCTGGTGAACTTGCTACAGAGTATGAAGCTAAGAAGTCAACCATGACTAAAACAGAAGAAGAAACAAACTTTTCACTTAACAAAAAGAAGGCAAGTTCACAAATTTTGTTAATATTCCATATTCTGAAGTGATATGTAGCTAGTATATCTTCATAGAGGCTGTAAATATGTAAGCAAGTTTCAAATGTTTATAAGTTAAAGCTTGAATTCTCAATCTAGACTTTAGTGTATTCTTAAAGATGTTTCTAACACTTGTTAATTCCCTTTGCTTGGCGATGTGTCACTTTTGGAATCATTTATGATTATGATTAGAGAAGTCTTGACAGTGTGTTGCAATTATAGCCACTAGGAATGAATATATTATTCCAAGTTTAGTAGAGGCGTTCATAGCAGCAACAGAATAGAAGCATCTGGATGTAAGTTTGTAATCTTCAAATCATGTTGGTGCAAACTTTCCAAAATAAACCAAGGTAATGTGTTTGAACTCCTTGGGCATGATATGAGATTGTACATAATTAAGATTTACTTTCTCTCTCTTTCTATCCCAAACATTATAGCCCACCATCCTGCCAGCCTTTATTCATTTTTATGCAATTATAACTAATTATCTACTTTGTGTTATGATTTTACAAGAATTGGTTATAATATGATTTTTTTATTGTTTTCTAGGGTGTCACTGCTGAGAAAAAGGAAGCCAAGGCAGAAAAAGAGGAAGCAGAGAAATACCAAAAACTGAAGCAGGATCTTGTAAGTATTGTGTTTTCATCATTTATTTTGATGTTAGGCATACCTCTTAATTCAAAATAAATTCAACCAATATTTTTTAAAGACATTCTGTCTATGTATTTAAGATAGCCATCTTTTGTTTCAGAGTGATGCAAAATTGGAAGCTCAGCTTTTCAAGCTCTATCATGCAGAAATTGAAATAAACAATATATTTCAAGAAGTCAAAGGTGAAAACAAGGAACTGGAAAGAATTGTAAGTTGAAACATTCATAATATACTATTGCTATTCTTAGTCAAAATTTTTTATTTCAAGTAATCATTTGAAAATAAAAGTTATGCTTTCAAGTTTTGTCTAAATCTTTTATGAATCTTCTGTAGAATGTATCTTCTGTAAAGTGTAGAATTTATTTTAGCTCTCGAGGAAAAAGACGATTGAAGAACATTTTAAAAGTAAGAAAGCCGAATCTGCCAAGTTGTCAAGGGAACAGGCACTTGTTGAAAAGAAAATGAATGATAAAGTATGAAGTATCTTATATCTGCAGGATTTTTTATTTTCAAAAGAACTTTGCTTTCTTTTTGGATACTATAGCAATAGGTTTTCCACATTTTATGCATCTTCCTTTTTTTCAACTCATTTTATAATGTTATCAGATGTAAAATGTTTCATTGGGACATCTAAGATGGAAATATCACACTACTACCTGCTAGAAACTTCTGTTTTAGAAATGCTTTGTAGCAAATCAAATGCAAAATATTTTAAATATATGTCTTAACTAACACCCAACATTATTAGCCTATAGGTCAAGTATCAGATAGCTTTATAACACTGAACATCTTCAGCAGGAGCAGTTGACAAAATCCTATTTAACTTAATCCAATTTATAACTTAATCCTATTTAATTATTTTGCCATGAAGGAAAGTGAACTTAACAGAAAACGACCCATGTATATCAAAGCCAAAGAGAAGAGAGATCATGCTGTTACAAAGCTTGAAGAAACAAGGTAACTGTTGCTTTCTTCAAAAGTTTTTTAACTGTGCTAGTACATGATCATTTAATTTTTGCCAAGATATCAGCCATTGAAGGAGTCTCTCTATCTATCTTCAACTTCAAGCCAGTTGTCATCTTCGTCCTAAATATTTGACTGTGCTTAAGAGGCAGTGTTCATCTAGTTATTAGATCAGACAGAACAATAATCAAGTTTTAAGCACATTTTGTTCTGTAGTTTTAATAGGCCTCATCACTTCTGTCTGTGAAATTTTTATATAAATTTGACCAGTTTCAATGCTTTGTTTAAGACAACAATTAATTGAATGTAACCAAAAGTCTACTGTAGGAACGTTTTTGTCCTTCTACGTGGCAAAAACTGAATTTTCATCCTTAATGATATTCGAGCCTCATCAAGTCAAAGTTCACATTTCACATTTTGCTAATGCATGTTTCTGACTTGTGAGGCTTATTAAGAAGAATGACTTTTGTGCCTATGTGTTATGAACTTCTTCTTCAGGAAGAGTTTGGCGAAGACGAAGGAGCAGCAAAGAAGGCAGCAGAAAGAGGTCATTATCTTTTAGTGCCTCCATGTCTTAAGTTGTTATGGATCGCTGTGTGACTAAGTTTACATATATTGAGCTAGGATCACTTTTAAAGTAATGTGAAGCGTTACAATTTCGCTGTTTCTTTGCAGAAGTAAACAATTGACTGTCGACCTTCTACTTGATTGTCAAATAGGCTCTTGTTGCTATCGATTGAAAAACAGTGTCAAAATGTGATATGAGATATTGCTGTTTGAGCCAGAAAATCCACTAGTGGTTCTGGCTTGAAATGTTTAAAAATATTTGTAATACAGGCCTTTCTAGCGAGGCTAAAGCTCAAGCATGCTGAACAGGTTTTATTTTTGTCCTTCAACATGATTGTGCTTCTATGTGTTTTCTCAAAGTTACTTGGTACAGAATTTTCATTATTTAGTAGTCAGAAAAATGCTATCTGTTTTAAGTACTTTAATCTCTTTGTAGATTGAAGATGTAAATCGTGAGTTGGAAGAAGTGAAAAAGATGGCGGAGCAATTTGAGGCTGATTTTTCAGAAGAAAGCGAGGGTCAAAGCTTGGAGCTCATGGGAACACAGGTCCGGTTACTTTGCCTTATGAAAATAAGTTCCACTTTAAGATAAATGTTGTATTTCTAGCCGTTATAACTTGATTTGGGAGGTTTTCTATACCAAGGATTATATGAATTACACATCTATTCTTTTTATAGTTCGCTTATACCACGGGAAGGCTATATTAATAGTTAGTTTTACCAATTCTTTAGTTTATATAACTGTTTATATTAATAGGGCAAGAATATTGGCTTTTCTTAAAAGTTGGTTTTGGGGTTTTTTTTATTAGATTGATGTTCCATGGTTTTGGCATGATTAAGATTTTGCATTTGTAGGGTTTCATCTTAGGCTATTCACCTGCTACATAGATTGTCGTCATCCTTCTCTTTATGATAACTGTTAGCTCAATCATTCATCTTCTATTAATTTCATATTTACCTGATACATTAACTTTTTGTTGTAGATGGAAGAATATTTGAAACTTAAGGAAGAAGCTGGGAAGCAAGGCACAGCACTTCAAATGCAACTTGACAAGGTAGTGAAGCAAGCAGTTTTTGTTAATAATTTAGTTTGTTGCCTTCAAGCCACATTGGTGCATTCGATTTTTATTACTTTTGCAAACCAAGTAACCAAACAACCTTTGCAGGTCAACAGGGATCAAAAATCTGACCAAGAAGCATTGGAACAATGTAATTACCGCAAAAACGAACTGCTCGCCCGTCAAAAGCATCTTGAGGACAAGAAACGAAGCTTGCGGGAAAGACTCACTCAGCTAGATGACTATATCAAGTAAGTCTAATATGTCAATCAAACCAGGCTGATGTTATGCACATTTACGTCCGTAACCCGAGCCACAAATAATTTTGGGTTTGGAGGGAAGGGGACCTCTTCCTCCGAAAATGTGGAGATGACTGGTCCCAAAGAAGCATAAATTGAACCAATGACGTATTGGTTTTTTTCCTGGAAACAACGGGAGAGTCACTATTTGAAAACCGTCAGTATCATTGAATGTATGAAGAAATAGTTAATGAGCTTCAGAATAGTGTTATCGCCTTTAATGGTGGCACTCTACTTTTTAGGTCCCATTGTTTTTATAGCTTAAATTGTTTGCCTCCTATAACCATTGCTAATCTACTTTTTTCAGGACCAATGTTGACAGTGTAAACAAGCACAGAGGGGATTATGAAGACATAGAGAGGAGAGTCAGGTACCAGAACGTTTATAAGATATAAGTCATTGCTAGTGAGAAGAAAATGTCCTTCAGAATTCACTATCCCGAGCCCATAAAGACCCAGATTCAGAACTGACATAAGTTTATATTGATAGAGCCTGACTGCTGTATCCGAATGTTTCTTAATCATGCAAAACCTTTTTTATTGCCCTCCTTCTGCCTGGTTTCTTATCTTCCGCCTGACCTCTCTACCCGACTTCCCTCCTCCCGAACCCAACTTCCCTCCTTCCGCTTGACCTCCTTTTTCCCTCCAAATTCTCTAACTCCCCCCCCCCCCCCACCAAATACTTTGTTTGAATCGTTGGCAAGATTTGACTTCATTTCGACAAATATCTCGAGGTCAAACAAATACCAAAATGATCAACTACATCATTTCTTCAGAACTGCACAGACGCAATGTAGAGAAATGGAAGACCTACTTTCAACTGTGCAAAATGAATTAAACGAAGCCAAAACCGATAAACATGCCAGTGCGAGACAAGTTAGAAAAGCTGAAATTTTAGAAAGCATGACCAAGTTGTTTCCTGGAGTCCATGGGAGGCTAGTTGATCTTTGTGAACCAGTTCATAAAAGGTAACGACTTTTTGTTACGTCTCTCAGTTGTTCTTTGTTTTATTTGATTAGAAAAGAGACAAAAAGGGGAGTTTTATGACAAAGTCTTGTGGATCGTGATTTTTCAGTTTTTTCCACTATCAGTTAAAAAAAAGTAAAAAATGACTTAAAAAATGCCTTGGCAGACGTTTTATTACGAATTTACGATAAAATTGATGTCATTTAGATGCCCTTTGTTGTAAGCTTCTTAGTTTCACCTCTTCCTTATGAACTGCTTGATCACCTTTCTGTCTCTATTTTCGTCTATGTTCTACCAAAAATCGTGTTTGTTTACCGATAGATACGCCATTGCCATCACAAAAGTCCTTGGCAAAAATATGGATGCAGTTGTCACAGACACAGAGCAAACTGCAAGAGATTGCATTCAATATAACAAAGAGCAGCGAGGGGAACCAATCACCTTTCTGCCTTTGGATTCAATCCAGACAAGACCAATCAACGAGCAGCTTAGACAGCTCGGTGGAACTGCAAAGCTTGTCATTGATGTCATCCACTTTAAGCCGCCAACTATCAAGGTTTGGATGCTGTTTAAGTCAACAGATGCTATTAAGTTGTTCGTTGTTTTATTACATATCGAAAATGTGTTATTATGTTAATAGAATGGCTAATTTTTGTATAATTATTCCAGCAACGGCTTTTAGCGATGGTCAATGCGTTGTGTACGAAAACCTCCAGCTACAAAAAAAGTTAAGCTATCGAACAAAGCCACATACGCAAACGCTAATTTCCTAACGTTTTTCTCTTCTTCAAATATTGAATTATTTATTTAACCAAAGAAGAATCGAATATTTTTTTGCAACAAAATATAAAGGAAATTTAGTAGTTCTGAATAATCTGCTACTTTTATATTGTCCTTGAGAAGGATGAAGTAAGACGCCAATATCTTCGATTTCTGTTTGTTTTAGAAAGCCTTGCAGTACGCATGTGGCAACGCTATAGTTTGTGACAACATGGAAGAGGCAAGAAAGTTTGCCTTTAGCGGATCAGAGAGGAGAAAAACAGTTTCTTTAGATGGAACAATGTTTGAACGATCAGGAGTCATGTCTGGAGGACTTAGGTATTGATTTTACTATGTCACTCCAAGTTGCTTGAATTGCACTGTTGAAACTCTGTTTTTTGCTTGCAACAGACTATTATTTCCCTGCCATACTCAAAGACAACTATGTATAAAAAACCACTCAAAGACCACTCAAATACTGCTATTCCGTAGCCCCGTCACCAACAATTAGTGGCATGTTTATAAAATCAAACAATTTTTCGCCATGTTGACAGTGTAAACTTTTTATTTTTCGGCGATAGGTATGATACATATTTCGGTGATACATATATATTAATATTGTCTATTCCTATAATTATTTCCATTCTTATATTTCTAAACAATGACTTGGTTTTTTGACAACTTTTTACATTACAATTGGTTGAATCTTTGAACCGTGTTTTCAGCGACATCCGTGCAAAGGCAAAACGCTGGGATCAAAAACACGTGGACTCGTTGAAACGACGAAGAGACAAGTATGTTGCAGACATCAAAGAATTGCAGAGAGAGAGGAGGAAAGAGGCGGATTTGTCAGCTATGAAGTCGCAAATTGATGGACTGGAAAATCGACTCAAGTTTGCCAAGAAAGATAAAGAAACAACAGTTAGTTTTAGAGCTTAATTTTACGTGAAAGTGTGTTGTAAGGATTTTTATCGGCTTCCCTGAAAATATGATTTAAATATCAACTTTCAAAGTATTTTAGGGATCATTATGACAGTATCAACTAGAAATGCCGACTGTCTTTCATCAAATGTTTTGCAGCATAACTAGTTAATTTTGTCCTTTGTTAAAACGACGATGGCTTTACTGTGATCAGAATTTACCACTGCAACTTTCTGATTTCGTGAAAATTTTTATACTGTATTTTTAAAGCCAATGGCTTAAAATAAGAAAAAAATTGTGTCCACCTGCTAAAAATTTTGAACTTTCATCATTAATGTTATGAGCAGATAAAGTTTTATTTTAGTAGAATCTCATAAACCTTCTTAAGGCGCCCGTAATTGGTATCCGTAATTGGTATAGGCTCAATTATATACGGCTGAATCTAAACAAGTACTTTTTATCATTTTCAGGAGGGTCAGGGTTTGCGCAATTGCGTCAAAGAAATGGAGACAAATGCTGTTGCGATTGACGAACTTGAGGTAATATAGTACAAACAATTTGCGGCTTTTCACTATCTTAAATGCCTTTTAAAGCTCCCAAGAAGCAGTGTACAGCCACATAAGTGGATTTTGGAAGGTTTCAAAAATGTCTGAATATGAATATATCAAGATTTTCATAAGAAAAGTCCATTTTCAGGCATGTAATATTATTCACCAAATCCTAGCAGTTGTACGATTTTGTTTTTTAGATCTGGCTACTCAACTAAGCTGTATCAATGTTCTGTTTTACATGAGACATATCCCTTAGCTGCCTGCTTCTTGAAATTATTTTCGTGCAAAAACTACTGAATTTCACAACAATTTATATGTTTTGTACATCATAATCACACCCTGTAACCATAACTCTAGGCACGTGACCTCAATTCATTACACAGTATCAAAGATGCTTAATTTGAAATACCTTTGCAGCCGGATTTTGAAAAATACCAAAGGCAGATCAAAGGAAGAGAGAAAGAGATAAGAAAATTGGCAGATAGACTCAATGCTGTTCAAGACGAGGTATGCGAAAATAATCTGTCTGTTTATTTCAAGATGCAGAGTTTTCATCATTTAAGTTTTTCGATTGACCTTTTTATGATTAAAAAAAAGTTAGATATCGAGTTTAATCTTTAAATTTTATAACTTTGGTGAACGATGATTGTTTTTGTAGATTTTTGCAGAGTTCTGTGTCACAATTGGCGTTGAAAATATCAGGTAGCTATGAATTGAAACTACGAAATTTTGCATTCCCTTCTAAATTTTTCATATTTTATCTGTTGTCGTCTAGCGATTGTCAACTTCGTTTGGATTTTTTAATGATGAGCAGATAAGCTATTAGGACCCATTTGTTTTTTTGGTTGACCTTAGTAGGTGGGCTAACTTGTTCCTTTACAGACGCCCAATTAGCTAAGCTGTTATCTTGATATACTGATTATCGATTTGAAAATCATCAGACATAACCCGATTCCTATGTACTAGTGACGTCATTTTATTACAGGCAATACGAAGAAAAACAACTCAAGGCAGTTCAAGAAAAACAAGAAAAGAAGTTGGAATTTACAAAACAACAGTCGCGACTAAATAATCAGGTATTTTCAGAACGTCTCTATTGAGAGGAGTGGTATTATGTTATTGATTCTCATTGCATGAAATTCAATAAGTCTATGAACTTTGTAATTCGATAGTCAATGACCTACTGTTGCAGTGTTTTTAAATCCTAGAAGAAACCCCCTGCTCAGATCGTTGTTAACAGAATTTGTAAGGTTCTATTTAATGGGGGCTTGGGATCAGGGGCGTCGTGATTTTTCTTCTATGCAGGGGGCAAACATACCAAAGGCCATGCCAATTTGGGTGCCACCTATTTAGGTTTTGGAAATGGCAATATTTATCGGAGGAAGGCGTAGATATGTTTGGGTAATATCTGACTAAATTGCCTGTGGTGGAAAAAGCAGAATTGAGTACAGTTCTCCAACCACTTTAGATAAAATTATTGAAAACCAGCACATATTGGTTTGTAATCCATCCGAACGAAAAGCAAAATTTCATACAGGATAATATGTCACGGCACTGTCTACATTAGGGTTTAACATTGTTTCTGGATCATTCTGAGACTGGCCACAGCCCTGTATACAGGCAATGTTTGAGCGATGTTGGATAACAGAACGTTGTTGTTACATCGAGATATAAGATGCAATCTCCAAGAATTGATCATAAATGTGAATGTGTAATGTTCTGGGAAGTGATCGAATTTTAACCAGGTATTTTTATGAGATATTTTTATGATACACTTTTATCTTTGCTTACTTTTCCAGCTGGAATATCTAACCTCACGAGACTATCAAGCACATCTCAAGAAACTAGAGAAATCGATAACAGCAGAAGAAAAGGAAATAGAAAAACTCAGGAATATTGAAAAAGATCATTTAGAGGTTCCTTTTTATCAGACATATTATTATACATTATTATCAGATAATTTCGAAGTCTGTCCAGAAAATTAAAAATTTTTGATTTTTTGTTATACTCGCTTTTTGTATTACTGCCAATTTAAAGACTTTTTTTTCTTAGTTTAGCTTTTTGCAATGGTGAGAATATGAAGAGGATTATTGCCTGAATTAATCTAAAAATTCGATACAGAAAAGTCCGCTTGAATATTATTTGCTTCCTTGCAGGAGATTGATCAAGATACTTCTGAACTTGATAGGCTTCGACTGGAATTCGGCGCAACGAAAAACAAAATTGAAGAGAAGGTGCCATTTTATTCACTTTGCTTCACAGCTTTCATGTTGCCACTGTTGATTCTAGAGGTCTTAGGAACAGTATGTTTCCGTCCCAGAGCTTCTGACCTCTTTTATTTGGATAGTTTTAGGTTATGGAAAGAAGAACTAATGTAAAAAATACCTTAAGATTAAAGGTTCCTTGTCATGGTCTTACCCTTGTCAAATTGCCACTATTATTTCAGGTCACTTAATTCTAGAGATCAAAGCAAAATATTGTTATCGAAGCTACCTATGCAAAGCACGCCTTGGATGATTGCTATATTTTCCTCTTCTAATTTCAAAATGCTTTATCCTTCTATCCAGGAATCAGAAATAAAAGAAATACGAAAGTCATTGACTGCAAATGCAAAAGAGGAATCGACATTGCAAAAGAAAGTCACCTCAAAGGTAAGTTAAGTCAGTAAAGACTGCTTCAAGAAATTTTCGTTTTCCTATGCCATTCTCCCTTCCCCGGCTTTCATTTCTTCGTTTCTTCCCTATAACCATTAGGGCATAGTCCAGTAATGGTAAATGTTAGATGTTAGATGTTAATATGCTAATAGTTAGATATTAGCCGACATAATCTAATGGAATGTCGTTTTTCTTAATAGGAACGCCAGCTAGAAGAGAAACTTGCTGACCGTCATAACTTTTTCCAGCAGTGCAAGGTAATAAGACAATTATTATAAACTGCAGAAAGGAAACGGAAAACGAAACATTTTTCCTGTTGTCAACTCTGTATTGAGATTTTCCAGTGGCGATGTAATAAATTTTATGTTGAGACAAATACGATAAAAATCACGTACGATATGAGTAAAAGATTCCGACACTTATTTTTGGAAATTTCTTAGCGTCGTGTGGTCGCTACTAAATTCGTGATAATGATACCTATCCTTGCACATTCGCTCAGTATTTCCAAGTTATATATTTCTAATTTTGGTTATGGAGTATTTGGACAAGAACTGTATTCAATTTTCTTTTATTAACTTTTTGCTGCAATGTTAACATGTTGCTGTTATGTGAACACTTTGATACATTATTGAACTATTTTTTTTCATCTTATGCAATGCTTTTTTGTTCAAGGCACTATGTCTTAAATTGGTAATGTATGAAAACTCGGTACTTCAAGCTTCTTGTGTTTTTTCCATCCTAAGTGTACAGACCGTATGATTCTGTGAAACGATTTTTTGTCTTATAAGATCGTATATTACAACAAGATTTTCAACCAATTGGTATTGCTTTATAACTTGCTTTTTTAAATATTACTTTTCAATTTGCTTTTTGTAAATTAAAGTTTTCAATTCACTCTCGTTTAAGCTTGAAGACATCAAATTACCGCTTAAAAAAGGTTCATTAAACGACATTTCTGATCAGGTAATTAATTAACATTAATTATATAACATTTGTATCTTACCAAAGACCTTATCAATTCTTCCAAGTAGTTTTGTATAGTGCAAGTTTATTTTTTAATTGTACACTATTTAAATACCATTTGTACCAAAAACTCCTGTTTCTTGTTAGCTGCTACGGAGTATCAATTAGAATTTACGTGATGTCCAAGGATTCTAATAATTAGCCTCTTAACTCAGGTTAAGCAATATTAAAGATGGCTTAGAAAAAAACAAAAATTTGACTCAGTGCAACAGTATTTAATTTCTTTCTATTGATGGCATATTCAGTTTATACCAGCTCTTTTATTGAACGATATTGTTTTTTCTCTTTGAAGACCTCATCTAGTCACACGGACGAAGACACGGATGGGAATGAGAGCTTAGGCAGTTCACAAGTATGTGATCTATTTCTTTTTTGATGTATCGAAATAAATCCGGTCTAGTGTAAATAGGGCCTGTGCTTTTCGTTAATAGCTTAAGAGAATTCTGATCTTTTAGTCAACAATTTCAGTCGAAATTGTTTTATAAACCTTTGGTCATTTCGTTGTTGATTAATTGATAAATATCATTGCCACATCGTAATTAAATTTTCTTTAAGCTTCGAAATAAATTTCCAACTGTATCTCTAGAATAAAACCTCTAAATATAATTTATTTCTGCTCAAAAGACCTTTTTCTGATGTATTATTTCAGATTGCAAGGAGAATTTATGAGAAAGAATCGCACATAGAAGTGGACTTCCACAAATTGCCGAGAAAATTCAAAGAGGTAGTTCATGCTTCTTTCCTGTTTTACTGACACACCAAACGCGGATGAGTTTCGAATATTTTGGCCTAAATACGGCAGGAATACTCTCTCTATTGAATTTATTTTGGTCCAGAAAAGAATTTTTCATGACAAAGAAGACCAAATTGCTTAAAATCATTTAATAAGGTGCAATGCTAATGTTTTAAAGGAAGAAATTTGTTTCTAATTAATCAGAGGCAAATAACTTCTTTTGAATTTTTTCAGAGTTCTTTTTGGAGCATTAAACCTTTATTAGAATTGAGAAAGTAGGTAGTTCTCTCGGTTTTGATATTGCCCCAGAGTTTCATAGAGGATTTAACAATTTTTATTCATTGACTATGATAATTTTTCTATGAAAAGTATTATGAACTATCAGCGAATTTTTCCTAGCTGTCAGATGCAAAGGAGATAAAGAGCACATTGCAAGAAATCGAATCCAGAAACAGCAAATTGGAAGCAACTTTGTCGAGGATTGCTGCACCCAATATGAAGGCAATGGATAAGTAAGATTTGTTTCATCCCTACGCCTATTTCATTCTATCCCATGATAAAAATCAGCAATACTATGATATGATAAATCTATTTCCACAGTTTCGTTTAATATTTGATTGAAGGACTTTTTTCATGTTATTGTTACGATCGTGCGTCTGCCACCCGTTTTTATCGCGTTTTTGTTTGATCCAAAGGCTCGATGATGTTCAAGCAAGACTGAAAGAAACAAGTAATGAATTTGAAAGTATACGTAAAAGAGCCAGAAAAGCCAAAATGGAATTCGAAGCTGTAAAGAAACAAAGGTTTGAGTGTTATCTGCAATATGTCCTTCTATTTAATCCAAAAATAGATTTATTTATGGTTTCATAGGATAATAATTTTCCTGATTTCCATATTACACTCAGTTAGGGGGAGAATCAGGACTGAAAAAATGCACAATTTTAGCTTTAGCAACGTTAAAGCTATGTTTGTTGATTACTGTTGTACAGTGGAAATATTTTCTTCTCGTTTAACTTTAAGTAGAAGCAAATGGTTATTTGTGCACAGTTTCCCCACTTTCGCGAGAAAACTTAGTCTTTTGCTGTACGACTGGAACTTCCTCATACAGAAAATGTTTAGCGTCAACCAGAGGAAAACATATGTAATATATTTTAATTTTCTCTTACATCAAATAGGCTTAGTTTATACCTGATAGTTCATGGTATCTCTTTGCTTCACGTGACAGAATCATTTTTCAATAGATTCTTAAGTTTTCCGGCTGCAAGGTATGATTACAGAATTATTGCAAAGCGAAAATGTCAATATTATGACAAATTGATTTGTATTTTTTCGTTGAAATGTTCATATAAGAAGATTGTCTTTATAGATACGATCGATTCATGAATTCCTTTGAGCACGTGTCAAATAAAATAGATGATATTTACAAGGTAAGTTGATTTAATATTCAATTCCAATTTATTTTGACCAGAATTAACTGTAGGAAGTTATTCAGTCTTGAACGAATCGACTTTTGCATTTTCCGAACAGTGTTTTCATAGGTTTTCACAGATCACAGATTTCATTGCCTTGTTGGTGCTACTAATTCTACATTTTTCATGATTTTACGGAATTTTTATCCTTACAGGAACTGTCGAACAATCCCAGTGCACAAGCATTCCTAGGAGCAGAAAACAACGAGGTACCTAAGCGTAGTTTTGATTAAGTAGAGGGTGCTTTCTCTAGATGATACGGGCAACAATCCTATCCGTAATCCATTTACTCCTCACATGGGTTGTTCGATAAGATTGAGCATGTTTGCCTTTATGACAATGTCTTGGTAGAAAGATCACAATTTGAATATGGCGACGAATAAACAAAACTACGACAGACACTTAACTTCGTTGTATCTTTGATTTTCATATCCAACCCCGTTCCTTCTATTTTCAATTCATAAAACACATCAAGCAGTGGCTAGGAACCTGTTAAATGGTTATCTCTGTCTTTTAATTTTTTAGGAGCCGTACTTAGAAGGAATTGGGTACAACTGTGTTGCACCTGGTAAACGGTGAGTCGAATGATATATTTAATTTATGTAACGTTAAGTGTATCATTAAGCTTCAGAAGTGGAAGCAAAGTGGTTAGATAAACAGAATTTGATAAAAACAACCTTTTCTATGTCTAGCATGCGTGTATATCAGCGTATTCAGAGTAATGTACACTTGCGAAAATGGTTTTTGGCGTATCTCTCAGCCAAGCCTAGATCCGATTAAGTGATGGATTAACAAGGAGAAAAGTAAAGTAGGACTAATCGCAATCCGAAAACAAAACAACTTATATACATAGCTCGGCAAAGGCTTTTTTTGATAATCGTTTGCAAACTAAATCATTATTCTGCTCTTTCTTATTCTCAGATTCCGTCCAATGGATAATTTGTCTGGTGGTGAAAAAACAGTAGCAGCCTTAGCGCTTCTTTTTGCAATACACAGGTAAATCTTTATTATTTTTTTTATAATTTAAAATTTTAAACCACAACAAAGCTACTCAAATACATGTCACTCACAATAGTTAAGGACGCAAGGTCATCTAGTCTCCATTATGAGTGACATTTTCAATTACATCTAAATATAAACACACAAAAAGAGAGAGGTAAAAGAAACTAAATCAGAAAAAAGTTAGGTACCTCTAGAAAAATTTACACACACATTTTTTACATAATTTACATGTTTCAGAGGTAGATCAGGAAAATAAAAAAAATATAAAAGGAGTTGCTGCTGTATCTTTATGTTTCGGAGGTCAATATTTCTGTCATATTCTCCATAGAATCAAGAAACCCAGTGTAAGGTTTTCCAGATTTTTAAATAGAAACTTTAAGTTGTAACACTCTTGCTAAAGTTTATATTGGCATCCACAGCTATCAACCGGCACCCTTTTTTGTTTTGGATGAAATCGATGCTGCGTTAGATAACACCAACATAAACAGAGTGAGTTTTAATAGTTTTCATTCTTCTAGATTCAATTTTATTTATGTTAAGTTTTTATATTTCATTTTTTTATATTTCATTTTAAGATCCTCATAACAAACTTAACAGTTGAGTTTCACGAAGAGCTGATTTTGGCAGTTGAAAAATATTGAATGTTTTTATGAAGTTGAATGGAAAAATAAATCAGTGTTTTTTTTATCAAATTTTTCATTTTGATTTTAATTTTTTGTTCAGTTTTTTATTTTGAATAATCTATTTCCACCACTGGCTGTATATTAAACTTTTATTATTTGGTTTTTCTTAACATTAAAAATTAGCTGCAGATTGGCCAGTTTCCCTTAATGTAAATTGAAGATTTTGCTGAATTTTCCTTTTTATAAAGTTATGAACTATGCTGTGAGGGATAACTTTATTTTTGTCAACTAACTTCAACTTAAGGAAAACTCTTATTCCTTATCTAAAATTTTTATTATAACTTCGAATTCTTCAAGAGCCGATTTATTCATAATTTCAGGGTTAAAGAGTTTATCTCTCAAAGCATTTGTGGCCTTCTTGGGCTAGTTTACAAAACCAAATATTATCCAACTTCGATTGTTTATCTTTAGGTTGCTAGGTATATCAAAGAGCAAACTCACAAGAATTTTCAGTGCATTGTGATTTCTCTAAAAGAAGAATTCTACTGCAAGGCGGATGCCTTGGTTGGAATTACCCTCGAGGTAACAATTTCAATAATTGTATACAGTGAAAGCAATTAAGCCACTGACCTTTAAATTGGTGATTTCTTTTTCATAATACAATTTGCTGCTTTCTGTTTGTTCAAACTTGCTAGGAAAAAAATGTTATAAATTGCTCTAAATTGCCTTCGCATTATCAAAATAAATCTAAGTTCTGAAAAAGAATAGTAGAAAAAGGAAATTGTTGGCAGTAACAATGGGAGTCCAGCCCCCTGAAACCCCAGCTCTACACCCTTGCCCGCACCTTAAAGACTCATTGCTAATAATGAGCCTTTGCGAGCGTGGCAAACTGTCCAGGCGACGATCCAAACAATGGCAATAAACTACGTATTAACCAAAATTGATTTGAGACTGTCTGAAAATGCATTGTGGGATGCTTGCATAGCGCAATGGCTCAATGTTAGCAATGGGTCTTTGAATATTTTGTCATCCACCATAAGGCTATCTTTTTCAGTTTTCTGTACTTTACAACACCTCTAATATTGTCACCTGGGGCGGGTGCACCTGACCCAAGTGAACCATCATTTCTTAATAGGACTGCAAGACGGATAGAACAAACTTCTAATGTCTGCACTAGAGTCAACAATCTTCTAATTTAATTAATTTTTTCTAGCCCGACATGGACTGCACAACAACCAAAGTCTTTTCCCTAGACCTTACACAGTACCCGGAGTAGTTGTTTGTCAGGGTGTCCAAGACGTTAGTCCAGAAGATTTCCGACCACTTTCCAAAGTTTTCCAGTGACTTATCGGTTTTATTCCTTTCGAAACTTCGTGTTTTGAAACTTTTGTAGATGCAGTCGTTTCAAGTTTTGTTGAAAGTTTAATTTATCTTGCCAACAATTGTTTTTCCTGTTTCTATTTTTGATTTTCTTTTGATTTTCCTGTCTCTAATCTTCAGCCAGTTTAAGGGAGGAAAAAATACTTTAATTTGAAAAACGGGAAGCTACGAAAATAATTTTGCAGATCTTTGCAAATAGTTTACCCCATGAAACAGTGGGAGATATTTGTCCTAGAAAATTTGGAGATGTCAGTTATAGTCAGTAGCCTGTCATGCAAGAGAAAGAAGCTGCCTGAATGGGTGTTTTGTCGTAGTTTGAAAATTGCTTTAGATCTTCGTAAATATAAGTCATTTGAACATAGATTTTGATAGGGCATAGGTAACAATTCGATTTCATCTTGCGATCCTGAAAAGCTACGTTAAACAAACTCTTGTTATCTTCAAAAATCTAAATGGTCTTCCACATAAACATTTCATTATTGTTATCAGCAACAAGCATAAATTATCGATGAAAGTTAACTGTTTTGTTTCTTCAAAAGTCGACTGAAACTTCAGTGTCACCTTTTCGATTCTCAGCTAAAAAGCTTTTCATTCTCAAATGTACCAAACGTTTATAAAATGTTTCCAAGCATGTACCAGTGTATCTCTAGATATTTAAAGTGAACTAACCAGGTTCTGAAACTGAAGAAAAAGAATAGCCAATTGCATGAAAAAAGGCTGGAATGTTATTGTTGAGAAGAAGGGTTGAGCATGCCGAGAAATAAAACATAGAGTAGTTGTGGTTTCACTTTTTACGATATATTCAGCAACAAACAAGCGAACTGATTATAAATTTAAGAGATTACATGTTGACTGCGCGACTGTCTCTTTGCCTTGACTATGCTTGAGCAACCGTGTTTTTTCGGGCGTCACCACCGGAAGACGTGACCAGCACGTGGATACCCAAAGAGAGGGAACTGGGACCGAGGCCAAACCCAAGGAAAGGCGACACTTCTAAACAGTTATTTCCATGTGAATAACAATTAATTTCTGGTGGTTTTTAAGACAATTTAACATATTAAATGTTACTTGTTCCATGTTATTGCGCCAGATTCTACATATTGCGCAATACTGTCATCCGGTACACTGCTCTCCAAGAAGATCTTCGACTGCTCGATTTTTGTAACCTTAAAAGTTTCATAAGGGGGAATCAGTACCTCTTCTTCTTCGGGGTACTGCGACAACGCTTTGATCGGTGCCCCAATTTTTGATGTTATGATGAAAAGCGTTCCGCCAGTACCACCCTTCATAAACCCTTGCACTACCTTGGAGCTTTCTGAGCTCGATATGTAAGAGCCAAATCGAACACTTTCCCCAACTTTCGCATTAAACGAAACATTGACCCCTCTGTACACTTGTCTACTACGTGTCTTTTCAGGCAACCCGGCTAAAATCTTCCTACACCCTTCACGCAGAAGGTGGCTTAATATGGGAAAATCCATGCCTTCCCCTTGATAACCCTTTCTAGTATCGTTGTTGAAATGCCTGTAAACCGGAGGATGCTCCAAAGTATAGCAAATCAATGCAAATATTTCATCTTTTGTCAACATTTTCCCCTCTGTATTCTTAGTGATGACGTCATTAGATTGATCCCACCGCTTCATTGTCTCTGTATACCCTGCGTGAATCAAAGCGTTCTTTTTCGCTTCATAATCCAAGCCTCTCCCCATAAAATTGACCATCATCTCGCCCGGAAATGAGATGGTGAATGAATGATCGCTCAACCCCATTTCAATAACAGGGGTAAACCCCGTGAAGCGACTTTCCTGCTGATCGGATTTTAAAGGCTGGGTTACCGTCAACGGTTTATACTCATCAGAAGGCGGGCTGTGGATGAATTTATTTCCACGAACCCCCAAAAACAGCTCAACTCTTTCTCCCCTGAGCAACGTTATACAAGGGTACACAGCCCCTCTTGGTCTAAGTCCGTCAAATGCAACCCCCATATCCGCCCAGTCGCCATTCAGTGAGAAACTGACCGAAGGTGAGCCATCCAGATCAACTGCTGCGCCTATTACGTCACCAGCTTTCCACTTTTTGCCAAACCCTTCTTTCTTGTTAGAATGCCACTTCAAGCACCGTAAACCGTCGTAGGCCCACGAGTGAGCGTCATCACCAGCACCTTTTCCTTCGTTAATGATGGCTTTGAAGTCCAAGTCAGCCCATCCAAGTTGCATGTACCCGCCTGTTCGAAACGGGAATTTAACTGTAATGGTTATGATGATTATTATCATAATAAAATGCATTATACGCTCTAGAATCATTGGGACGCCCCAGTTCAGCTGGTGCAGCTCAATGCGCAGGTTGATGGGTAACATTGCCAAATAGTTAAACCGAGCAATGTTCCCATACGATAATTTCAGTTCAAGATAAACAAGAGGAAAACAAACTGGTTATGATTCCAAGGTTCTCTCAATCAGTCATATTAGGAAACACTGAATCTGCAATCTAGATTCCGATATAAACGATTACAAAACGATATCCAAAGTATATTCTCGAGACATATCCAATTTTAATTCCGTACAGGCGTTCGTATTCCAATCGATAAACAAAACCATTTACATTCAAGCAATACAACAATCCAAATCCTATCCACGAAAGCCTCCCCCAACCTCGATTTAATAAATCCCTTTATATACAACACAGAAATAAAAAATAAAATCTTTGTTATTTACAACGTGTCCCCCGCAGAGTCTTAATGTTTTCTAACTGAATTTGTTTAGTCCCAGGAGAAAGAAAGAGAATAGAGTCTTTAAGAAGGTTACAATAGAGTTGTGTCGCAAGCGTGATAGTGATTTCAAGTTGTTTTACACGTGAAGTTGTGTCAGTATAAATGGTACAGACCAATGAAATTTTAAGTTCACACGTCGATAGCTATTTTGCAGATAATAATTCCCTCCCACCCCTCCCCTAAGGATATCAGAGCATCTGTACTGTAGTGGTGATTTTTCATTTTACTTGATGTCAAACTTATGTATAGGTTTTCATTTTTTAGCTAGTTATTAGCTTTAGCAATCTTGTGTTAAGTTGATGATATTTTTTCTTTTCGTACTCTTTGTTAATTGATTTATGTTTGACATGCTGATGTTTATTCGCAAAATGCTAAACTGACTAGTACTACTGTTCGAAAGACTCTTATAAGTGATTTTAATTAGCTACTAAATAATTGTTGTTATTTTTGGTTGAATGAAATAAATTAGAAAATAACACAGGTTATTAACAAATGTATGGGACATTCACGCCTTTGATAAGTAAATCTTCCTCAAGCTGTCACTGGCATTAATGCGAATTTCCATCTTGAGTATATCGCACTTTTTCTTCTTTTTTTAGTTTACTTTTCATTTACAATTTGTCTTCTTTTACGAACTACTATTTGTTTGTCAGTCTAGGTAATTTTTCAAAGAGATCGAGCTAAGAAAACATCAATTGAAATAATTATTACAAGGTATAGAAATATCTCATTGATGGCTTTGCTGGTATGGAAATAGGGAAGAAACTGGGTTTTTCACGAAGGTTGCTTTACCCAAAACTTTTGTTATTTACAGACGCCCCTCTCACTTCCAAACTTGCGTTGGGATTCGACAACACCCCCTTGATCTCCACGCAGAAACCCGGTGTTACCCTTTGCTGAATACAAACGGAAGATATCAAAATTGAGCAAACAAATTTCAAACCCTCGTACCAGTTACAGTTTTGCATTCGAAGTAGAATTTCCCTCGAGTTTGCTGCATAGCTTTTAGCACAATCGTTGGGGCTGCTCGTTGAGCTAAAATCTGCACCGGTGGCCCTGGCAATATGATAGCTGCCTCTTGGTATCTCGACTCCATGACCTCTGCAACAGATCCAAATGGTATGCTTTCCACCATGATAGCTGTTTTCAAACCGTAGGCCAGTCTGTGAATTCGAAGACGAAAGAGGAAATTTTTCAATTGAAAATGGTTCAATGGACGTTCGTGATGTTGTTGCTGCTGTATAATGACCTCATTGTGCAGCAAGAATTGCACCACTTGTGTGAAATCACGATGGTGAAGTCAACGAGGGGTAAGGAGTTTGGTTTGCCACGAGGGCTCAAATCGGGTTTCAAACTACTTTGAAGTCCTGAGCGCAAATTCAAAGGAGGAATTGAAAAAGGTGTGATTTATAGTTGTATAGAGACTAAACTCCATCTGGTATTTGCAGCAAAAAAGGTAAATAACAAAGTCAAAGAACATTGGCCTAGAACTCGGAACGTTTTTACACAACTAGAGATCAGAAGTGACGATGAAGAATTTAGCGAAGCTGTGCTGTGTAGCTGTGATCATTGCGTTTGATATCGGTTTGAACTCGGTTTTAGCTTATTTTGCAACCAAAGAGAAAGGTTTGAAAATCCAGATTCAAGATTATTCGTTTGGCAAGGATGTAGTGGATTTGCTATACTTAAGCATTCTAAGGGTTTGTTTAATAACGGGAGTAGTTATTGGCATTCTGAGAAGCAGAAACGAGGGAATTCAACGACTGAAACAGTTTAGAAGAACTGCTGTGAATATTTCTGTGGGACTTTGCCTGCCAGTTGCCATTAAGCTGTTGTACTTTGCTGAAGACAGCAAAAAAGAACTTGAGAAAGGTTTCGCAATAAAAGCTCTATTTTGCTTTGCTGCTGTATCAAATTTGCTTCTTCTCTGTCAGTGGTCTTTATTGATAAGTATCAAGTTTCTTCCAAGGTTGGGGAGATCCAATGTTAATATACAAAATGAAGAGTGCTCTGAAAGTGAAAAGGAGAGTTTGTTAGATTCTTCCAGCAATTCTAGCGCTAGTGACTCAGAAGAAGAAAGCAATGATGAAGAAAAAGATGACAAGACTTTTCAACCAAAGAATAAGTCAGTCAATTCAAGTATATGGAAACTGCTTAAATACTCAAAACCAGATGCTCCATTTTTGCTTCTTGGTTTTATTTTTCTTCTAATTGCATCCATATGTGAAATATTTTTGCCATTCTTTGCTGGTCAAGTTATTGATGCTATTGCAATCCAAAAGTCATATCCAATGTTCAAGAAGTATATAGTTCTGATGGCCACTGTGGCATTTGCAGCCAGTGTTGCAACTGGTTTGCGTGGTGCGACATTCACTTATGTAATGGCCAGATTCACTACAAGAATACAAGGTTTTCTGTTTCAACATGTCATGCAACAGGAGATTGGCTTTTTTGATACAAGAAAAACTGGAGCTATAATTTCCCGCCTTACATCTGATACAACTAAAATGGGAGATCAGATTTCATTAAACATGAATGTATTTCTTAGAAATGTTGTCAGAATCATTGGCATCTTAATATTCATGGCTAAGCTATCATGGAAACTTACTATTATTACATTGGTTGGAACACCAATACTTGTGATGATTTCAGAGGCCTATGGTGAATATTATGAGAAGTTGTCCAAGCAAGTCCAAGACTCTTTGGCACTTGCAAATGAAACAGCCGAAGAGTCAATATCCTCTATCAGGACAGTTAGGAGCTTTGCTGCAGAAACTGTTGAGGGAAGACTTTATGACAAAAGATTACAGGACACTTTCAAGCTGAAGGTCAAAGAGGCAATTGCTTTTGGGGGATATGTTTCATGTACAGAGGTTTGTTTTCTGGCCATGGAGGTTCTGGTGCTGTTTTACGGAGGACACTTGGTTATGCGTGGTGATCTAAGTGGGGGTAACCTTGTTTCATTCTCGTTTTATAATTTTGATTTAAGTGGCTGTATTGAGGATGTTGGTAATGTTTACACCAGTCTGATGGAAGCTGTTGGTTCCTCTCACAAAGTTTTTGCTTACATTGAAAGACAACCAAAAATCGGAAATAATGGTAAGCTCAAGCCAACTGACTTTAAAGGCAACATAGAGTTCAAGAATGTTAGCTTTTCATATCCATCAAGATCTGACATACCTGTTTTAGAGAATTTTTCATTTGCTGTTAACCCTGGAGAAATCATTGCTCTTGTTGGACCTAGTGGGGGAGGCAAAAGTACAGTTGTCAAGCTGCTAGAACACTTTTATGAAGCCCAGCTAGGTGAAATTCTGATTGATGGCATGCCAGTGCAGAATTATGACCACAGTTTTTTACACAGCAGAGTTGCTCTTGTGGCACAGGAGCCAACACTCTTTGCTCGATCTATAGCTGACAATATTGCATATGGGATAGAAAATGTTGATAAAGAAAGAATACAGGAGGTTGCCAAACAGGCAAATGCTCACCAGTTTATTGTGGATATGCCAGAAGGCTATGACACCCAAACTGGTGAAAAAGGAGTCCAATTGTCAGGTGGTCAGAAGCAAAGAGTAGCTATTGCAAGAGCACTCATTCGGAATCCTTCTGTACTGATACTAGATGAGGCAACAAGTGCATTAGATGCAGACAGTGAGAATTTAGTACAAGAAGCAATCAATAGGAATCTTGCAAATCGGACTGTCATTGTTGTTGCCCATAGGCTGAGCACAATTGAAATTGCAAATAAGATATTAGTTATTGAAAAGGGGCGTTTAATGGAGCAAGGGACACATGAAGAGCTTTTGGAAAAAGGATGCATCTATGCAAGGCTGGTAAGCAAGCAAATTCATGGCAAGGGAAAAGAATCGATAAAAAGCACTGCACCCGTTATGCAAGGCAATGTTAAAAAGGATTCAGCATCATCAGGTTCAAGTTCAAATGGTGACATTGATCATATGTAACAGTATCATGATAAAGAAACATTGCTTATCTCTGAGTTATATTCAACAAACTTTTTTTTGGCAGGAAGATATTTGTAAGTTTTATATCCTTGACAAAAACTTATCGGTAAACATTATAAAATTGAAGCATATTTAAAATGTTTACGGGCAACTCTATTGACATTTGCAAACAGCAGAAGGCAATGTGGTGATTGCCACCAGAGCCAGTGGAGCAAACTGTGGGGCTAAAAAGTTTCTAGTATTACCAAATCAAAGGCAGCATGGTACATTTCATTTATCGGGAAAGAGGGTTAGTTGAGAACATTTTTTTAGAAATTTTACAGTCATGACCTTGAGCTGAATTGATTGGATATTATTCATTTCATTTCAAATAATTCCATTATTACATTTTTTGTGGAAAATAACTAAGATGCATTATTGTGTTGCTTGAGATAAAGTACAGATAGTTAAAGGTTTTGTATACTAAAGGTGTGGTAGGTGTAAAGAATTTATTCTGCCCCCCCCCCCACCCCCTGACTTGAGCCCTTTCAAATTTGCTTGGTACCCTGCGATGCCTCAAGTTTTGAGTAATTTTTCAAAAGGCCTCTTCATTGTAGGACTCTTTATGATCTTGAATAATTAATAATTAACCACCATACTTTTAAGTCAGGATGAAATTTTTCAGATTTCTATGTTTGTATCTTAGATTTTCTAGCAATATAAAGTTTGAAAATGATATTAAGTATAAAATTTGGATTTGCGGCGAATTTGATTGCAAAGATTGTTCTGGGTAACACTTTTCCATCCTAACTCGCTTATCAAAATTCAAGTCTTGAATTGATTTGTGTATTATTATGCCAAACTCCCTATGGCTGTAAACTAAGATTTATTAAAGAGAGATATTTTATGCTTGTTTTAAAAGTATGTGCTATTACAAAGCTGTATTGACGTATATTTCAAGTATTGGCATAAGCATTCAAGAAGAAAAAACAGTACTATCTTCAATTTGAAATCTCTTAAGCTTACTTCGACATCTAACAATTTCTGAAACTTTGGATAATGAGCCAAATACATTGCTTTCGAATAAATTTGGTGGTATCAATTTCACTCGCGGAGTTTTTCAAGATAAAAAAAACTGCAATGTATGAATAAATTCCTTCCGCATTCCCTTTAGGTAAGAATCTTCTCAATTTATTTTATTACCGTGCACACTGTAAGCAGAGCCAAAAGAATGCGATGTTTAGTTTCATTATGAACAGCGGTCGTTATGTTATGAAAGATGGGCTGTCTCTTTATGAATACTGATTGCCAACGATTTAATTTGGAATTATAACTTTATATAATTTATTTTTGTATATGAATAGAATACTACATAAATTTTATATATGAATGCATGAAGACCTTGTCGAAATGCTGATGATATGTTCGACCTGTGTTCTAAAATCATAGTACTTATTTTTGCAGTTTTCTCTATTCCTTTATAGAGCGATACCTTCAGCAATTATCTGTCTAAAACAGCAGCCCAAAATTGCTTGCTTACTCTGATTACATCACTCTTGTTGGTTTCTTAGAAATCCTTCAGTAATAAAGCTCGCTAGGCAGAGGAAGATCAGCACTTTTCTTGACTTTGTTTTTCACTATAAGACTAACATTGCACAAAGACATAACACGGAGAATGGTCAAATCAACCAGTCCAACATGTATTCGAATGATAGAATATTTCATATGTTTCTGAGAACGATGACCAACCGCATAATAGGTCCTGTAAATTAATTGACAAATTACATTGCCCAAGACAATTTCATTACTGGCTAAAGTCTTCTTCTTCTGGCTAAAGTACTATGTGTCAAAATTTATGTTGCTCTTTGTTTAGCATTGATATCCAAAGTTCTTTTCCCAAGCCCAAAGCTACCCAAAAAATAGTAGCATTCAAAAAAAGGCAAGGTATTTTCTAGGATGTTTCATCATAGTCAATAGATTATTTTATTGACTATGATCTCAATATTCCTATAGAGCGCGTAACTAAGACGATTCAGCATTAAAGTCGTACTTCTGTTTTTGGATTAGCAAATTTCATCACTGTCCTCACTTCAGACAAAGGCATGATGATTAAATTAAAATTATGATCAATAAAGATTATGAACAATAAAGGATCCTAGCAGTACTCTTGAGGCAACCCAACAAAAATTGCTTATTAATGCAGGACACATCGCCGATAAAGTGGATGGGCCATCCTTTTTTACCGACAAGTTTTGAAATTTGTCAACCTAGCACCCTTAGATGCAAAAAAACTTTCGTTTTTGCAATGCAATTTTTTCCGAGGGGGGGGGGTGTCACTCCTCACGCCCCCCTATCGTGATGGGCCTGCATTAATGCATAGTAATTCGTATCTTTGATAATAATGCAATCAAACATCTAATTAATGACTGCTATTTTTTTTGATAATAATGATAAGAGTGCCATTTGCTGAACTGAACATGCAGAAGTTCTTTGTTGGCATTTATGCGATGGATTAAAAGACGTTATCACAGAGTTGTCGCACTCATTAATTAGATGTTAGATTGATTGATATTATCAGTGACTCGTGTAACGGAGCTCCTTTTCGCAGTTTTGTATAATCATTATACTAGCCTAACTATTTATAGCACTCAACAGTCAAAATGGTTTAAAAACTATAATATGCTGTGTTGCAAAATTGAATGGAATAATTGTGTTAAATAATTATAATTGGGAAGGTGTAGTGTATTTAATTTGCAATATCGTGCATGTTTGCATTAAGAGAATACAAGCAATGTGTACCGTCTCAATAAGACCTATCTCTCTCTATAGCTTAGCAGTGAGAAATTGAACATCCAATTTTGGATACTGAGCATTCTTCAGCATGAATTAAATACAAACAACATTTTAAAGAATGAATTGACTACACGAAAAATTACGCATCCTTTCTGGAAAACAATGTGAAAAATCTTAATACCCAACCAACATTCTATCATATTTTATGTAAATTAAACTAAAATGCCATCATATTAATCATTATGTTTTCATGTTATTTTGATCTGCATACAATATGTTGAATGCAAGTTATTCAACTGCTGTTTCAAGATTGAAGTTTCTGGATGATTTCTGCCAACATTTTTCCACACATATGCAAAGTCCTGGGTACATGAAAGCATCCCTTGAATGGACCACCTTTAAAATTGTGCGTGACAGAGCCACGCTGATCCAGGTATCCGTACCATTCTCCGTGCACAACATCTCTGAAGTGCTGGAAAGCATATTCTAGAGCCTTCTTGAATGTTTCTAAGAACTGCTTGTCGTGGGTATATTTAAACGCCATGAGAAACGCGATCATTGCCTCACAGACTGGCCACCATAGTTTCATGTTCCATTCGAGTTGAACAGGGGACAAACCATCTGCATCAAGAAAGTAGAACAGCCCGCCGTGCACTTTGTCCCAGCCCGTTTTGAATGGCAATTTAATAAACTTCTCGATAGCGACACTCTTGAGCTGCTCGTCTCCAGTTTCCTCAGCGTACTCGAGCAAAAACCAGCCAGCCTCGAGTGCATGTCCTGGATTCATCAGCCTCCCTGCCGAACCTTCAATTTCACTTCCATTCACAGATACATTCTCTAGAACGACCTCTCCGTCCTGTTGTAAATGTTGCAAAATCATTTTTACGGCTCTGGTTTTGAAATCTCTAAATTCGTCGTTGAATTCGGGAAAGCAATAGCAAACCTGATTTGTTATTCCAAGCATCATCATTGGCCCACTCAGAGCATTTACCGGGGTTGCGCCTTCGAGCGGCAAATGACCATCGGGGAGTTCCCCGCTCTCATACCAATTGATAATGCTTTTCATGACGGCAACTGCTTCTGCCTTTTTTGGAAAAACATAAATTTAGTTCCTTTGTTATCATAATTATCAAATCGTTATTATAATGATTGTTATCAATGTAATAGTTCTTAAAAATTATTTTAAAAATGTGACGATAGGAACGATGGAACGATGTATTGGTAAGAGTGAAATTCATAACTTTACTAAAGCGTGAATATTCCCCGATTCCATTCCTCAATTCCCCATTCCATGTCTAAGTAACAGCCAGAATGGACAAACTATATTCAAACCATCTGCATCACTCATTTTAAAGTCACTCTGCTGGTTACAGCAAACACTTTAGTTACAGTCGCATAATATCTTATCCCAAATATCCAAAATATTCAATTTAGCTCTGTTTACAGTCACGCTCAGCAAAAAGTCACAAATTTACATTTTCAGGCAACATTTAATGCGACTTAAGGCGGAGTCTACTATTAACTCGAAATAACTATCATTGTAAAACTGCGTGCAGCTTTATGCAAGCATGTTTTTGGTCGAGGTTGAATGTTGTGATTTTTGTTGCAGTACAGCCTATATTCTCTAAAACGGATATCATCGTGACAAATTATCTTCGCTTAAAAATGATGGCTTGAAGTTTAAGAAAAATACGTCAAGAAAAAGTTATTTCAATATGTAAAATACTATAAAACAAGAGTTTTCTTCCAACACGCCTGTTCATTGAATCTTCTTTAAAATTCTCCCAACCCGAGCTTGAAATTCACGAAAAAATTTTAGTCTCCCCGAACATTACTATGACCCAAATGATTATTATGAAGTAGCACGGCGTTTTCCGACTCTTCCCCCGACTATTGTGCACCCGTGAGTACTCCAGCGTCGACACTTTATTCTTTCATTTTCATTTTCAATTATTTGAGCATGGTAGCCCATTCAGGAATGCTGGTTTACAAGAGGCCATGTATAAAAACTAAAAGAGAAACTAACATAAAATAGAATAAAGTTAAAGGTTACAATAGATCATAAGAAACGCTACCCAACCACTTCTAACCCACCCTACCCTCGCAATGTTTGATATCAAAACAAAACAAACAAAGCGAAACATTTTTAGAGCAAAGTTTTAGATTTTCTACGAGATGTTGCCTTCTTAGCTTCGAAATCTAGGTTATTCCAAAGTTTAGCGCCCCTAAACAAAAATGACTTCTGCCCACTGACAGACAAAGATTTTCCAGTCCGGAGGGAGGGTAACTAAGCCTTTGCCATTTTGGATAAAATATTTCGACCCATAATTCCGCCCATGTCTGAAAAAACGATACCCATAATTCCGCCAGTCAAGGAACATTTTTCAAAACATAGCAAAACCATCAAACAAATTTTGTATGTCATTTGCCGCAAATCCTAATATTACGCATATTTCATACTTTAATTTCTAGCTGGACATTCAATTTGTTAATGCTAATTCTCCCTCCTAATGATTTTGCAATATTTTCTCAAAATGGTACCCATAATATTGCATGTTTCTTCAAATGGTACCCATATCCAGGGATGCCGGAGAGGGGGGAGCGCGGGGAGTCAACCGCCCCTGTTGCCTTTTGATAGGAGGGGCAAGGGGGGGGTCTAAAGTTGCCTTTTGTAAGAAATCCATGAGATACATATAAAATTCTGACTGTATTGCCTTATTTATGACGACACTTCTTATGCCAAAATTTAGCCGATTTTTGAGATACCGACAGAAAATGACAGTTACGAAAAAATTGTTGGTAGCTGGGAATAAATTTTTCAAATGCCCTTTTATTCAAGCCCGCCCCCTTGCCCCAAAAACTGATACCGATAAGTAATTCCACACTTTTCAGAAAAAAGTACCTCTAAATTATGGCACGTCCCCATACCTTCAAACATGTTAAGGTACTCCCCGAGCCCCAAACATGACTATGACCAAAAGGCCTAATGAAATGCGATCATGTAAGCATTGTATAGACAACTGTACAATTGCTAGTGGTCAACAGCTTCCGCGCAAGGCGAGGTAGCTATGACGTATCATAATTAGTGGGATAAGTACCTTGTAACTGGCATCATTTGTCGCTCTTGCCAGTTCGGACATGGCCATGACGTAAAAGCACTCAGAAAAGATGGTCCTCTGCAACTTGACTGGTTTCCCATCAGCTGTGAGGCAGAAGTAGCACCTATTGTCACTTCGTTTACCGTTTCTGCGAAGAAACTCTGCTCCTTGCTTTGCAACATCGACAATCTCCTTTTTATGATATTTTTCTGTCTCGTTATAGAGACGGCAGTATGTCCAGATTTGTCTTCCCAACATCCAAACGTATTTGTATTTATCATACACAGAACCGTCTTCTCCAAGGCAGTTATAAAAACCACCATTTTCCCTATCATGGGAGTTTGTCAGCCAAAACGACATCACATTGTGCAGCTCTTTGCTTATGTCTTTTTCAAGCTTTTTTAGTTCCGTTACAAGCTGATCTTTTGCATCTACCTTCTCGCCGCATTTGCTTTCAGGTCTGCTTGCCATGATGAGGATGGAGTCGTAAAAATTATTGGTTGGAACTGAGACCCTTAGGACCCTAGCCTTCAAAGTAAATTTAAATAGATTTAAACGTCACGAGGAACTGGCATGACGATCCTCAGTCTCAAGTTCCAACTCGCCTTGCCTGTTATCTTGAGCACATAGTCCACATAGTCGTGTTATCTGGCAGCACTTACACTTCCGGCCATTTCCTTGAAATTTCCAAAAAGGGGCTCTTGAAAATATTTGTATAGAATCATCTGGTTATGTTTTTGAGGTTGGAATTTTCGTTCGATTTATCCTATCAAAATTTGGAATTTATTCTTGCTTTCGAGCAAGAAATGCATTAAGTTTGTGGGGATAAATGGAAATTTCTTATGGACGCACCCAAGAGGAGTACTCATTACTTTTCTATACGGGGTCCACGTCAGTAATGTTTTGTTGACCCCAAATATTAAGTTACAGTTTTGAAAGATATTGAGTTACAGTTTTGAAAGATATTAAGTTACAGTTTTGAAAGATATTAAGTAACAGTTTTGAAAAACCTCAAATATTGAGTCCTTTTTTCACTTCTAAGACCCCAAATTTACTTTTTTTCTCAAATCTCAGTCCCCTAACTATTGACTTGGACCCTGTATAGAAAAGTAGGGAGTATCCCTCCTGGGGGCGCAAATTAAACTGAAACAATTTTTATCTATATGCATTGAAGTCTTGACTATCAAAGATTTTGGCAATCATCCCCTTCGTTATCCTTTAACCAGCAAAGTTCGTATAGCTCTTCTCCTGCTAAACGCTTGCAACTGAAAAGGTTCTGATTGTATACCAGCAACCGTTAAAACTCACACCCTCTCTTTAAACCTATTTCAGTTGCAAGGCTGAAATAAAATTGTCTCATCTAAATTTCTAATTCTTGTCTTCTTGAAAAATAGATAGGGCTCCTGCTGACGCTCTCTAGTCTTTTTAAACTGTGTAGAAATCATCTGATAGATCAAACAAAAACCACCAATACATCACTACAGATGATGCCCAAAGTCAGTAATGTTTTTCAACGAAAGAAGGGGTTTTCATCGTTTCTGGGGGTGTATTGATGATATTTTCTACCCCGTTTGACTACCCAAAAAACCCGTTATTTTCCTACTCTCCACTGCCAATTGTAAAAGGGATTGAATTCAATTCTCTTTAAAATTTCACTATCAACTTTGTTCCCCATGATTCCTTCATCTCATGATAAACAATGTCATGTGATGTGATGAATAAATAAACATGAATAAACAATGTGATGGTAAACAATGTCAGTAATAAATATTTGTAGAAAAAAGAACTGTGGACAATTTTCTGTGTATAAATGAGTGTTTTTTTTATATGGTGCTCATTTGTATTTTTGCAGATACAGACGCAACTATACCCCACCTCGTATATTACGAGGCCCGTTTCAATTGATTCATACAGATAATACTAGACCTTTGCTTTCACAACATCATACAAGGCATCAAGGAGTTTTCAAGTTCATAAAGGGTGTGTCGCCGATAGGATAAAAGCAAAAGTGGATCAAAGACGGAGCCTTGGAGTACATTGCCAAAACCATGCTCATCATGGAAAATGCTCATCATGGAAAATGCTCATGGATTGTCATAAAAATATATTACAATTCAAATAATCATGACTGTACTATAGCTCCAAAAGTATGACCTGAAAGGCTTATATCTAAATACGTGTCTTTTGGTAAACTATTTCAAATGCAAGTGAGGAGTGAACTAGGGCGGGTAATCAAGTTGAACATTCTTCGTCTGAGCTATTTAGATGTTGGAGAGTCTTTGGGAGTTTAAAAGCAAAAATTGAATCATAAATCTTACGTTGACGTGACAAAAAAAGATAACACGTTTACAAAATCATTCTTGTGTAAGTTGATGTTGATTAAAACTATAGATCTAACACTTGCATATTAACGTGGTAATGAGATAAAATGTTTAAAGACACTCCGGCTACATAGAGACTGATGACAATCTTTAAATTTCGACAAGTACCGATGGAGAAAAAGAAATAGCGTTGGAACTAATGCAGATGTTCTTTTAAAATGGGTGCCGGATTGATTTCTGACTATTGCATGGGAGATTGCGGGGCAAAAATTCTTAGAGAAGGCGTGACAATTATTAGGAAGGTTCTGATTGCAAATTTTTCTTTTTTGAGGCTGAAAACGAATTTGAGCGATGCGTTTCTTTTTTCTGCACCCATAGGAAACAGGAAATTTTCATCCCGATAGAGAACATTATAACTAGTATTATTTTTTCACGCAATTTTCTTATGTGAAGGGAAAAACAGTAAAAGCTGTACGAGAGGTAATTAAGATCATTTTGAGGAATAACAGCGCACGTGTTTAAATACAAGGCTACCAAAACGTCTTTTAGACACTCTCCATTTACAAGGGTTGTTATCAAAAAGCATGATTAAAACCTTTAACAAAACAAGATGTGTTTCATAAACAATTTCTATCTACTGTCATGCATGCTAGCTCGAGAGTAAATACATTGAGGGTTAGCCAGCGAAATTATTTTCTTCTTCATACATAAACAAAGGTTGCCTCAAAACAAGATCGTCAGTGTAGTTCATTTTTCCTCTTTTTAAAAAAAGGTTATCTGCTTGCACTTTCTCAAAGTGTCAAAGGGTTAGAAAGCTGAAACATTTGAATTATTCCCATAATCCCCATTGTAGTATGTCATGAAAATCCCTCTTTAAAGGTCGATTTTTTGGAGTCAAATAATTCGTCAGTGGCGTAACCTGGGGACATGTTTGGAGTAGGCCTAGCCCGCAAAACACATTCATAGAACAACTTGGTGAGAAAAAGTTCTGTAGTGCTATATCAACTCCCTCCCCCTTTTCTCCATTCAGTCAGTGTCCAAGTAGTCAAGATCATCGAAAGGAATAATAAGAATGCCTCACTTATATCGAAAAGCAGCCCAAGCAACGTCAAATTCAAAACTCTCAATTTTCGTACCCTTTACCTTGATCACTACCGGCCTATTATCGTGTACGTACACTTGATCTTTAGCGCCTGTTTCTCGGCTATTTTTACCCTTGATCTTCAGCACCTGTTTCTCGGCTATTTATTATAAGTTTATCGCCAACTTCTAAAATATCAACTCTACCTAAAGCTGCACTAGATATTAAAGTCGTTTTCTCGGGAAGTCCAGACTGATATATGGATATCTTCATCCAGATGGAACAGTATTTCTATGGCAGCCAGATTAGATAAAAATAGTGTAACATATTTTGATTCTCTAAAAAAAACTTATGTTTGCGAAATAACGTAATTACTTTGCCCACTTTTTAAGAAATGGGATGCATGGATTTGCCATGATATTCAACGGCATCAGTAATTATTTCAAAAACCGTCTTTTGCGATAAAACTAAATATTTCAAATCATACCATAAATACGCGTAGTACCTATAAAAACCAAAACATAAAGGGGTAATCTCTAGGAACAGCAATACGCTAAAACGTTGCTTCTTTACACTGAGTACAATCATGATTCAAATTTCCTGAACCCTTCTCAATATTAACTTTCGGTATCATCTAGGTCAACGAAGCTTATTTGCTGCCAACTTCATAAGACGAATTAAAAAATCAAGCATTGGCAGCTTTCAAACAGAACAGAGCAGTGTTGCAACATTTTAAAATTATTTAAAAATGCTGCTCATGTAATGTTGCTCTGATAATTTACCCCTCTGATAATACGCAAGAAACCAAAATATGATCACCTTCTAATGCATGAAATTAAAACAACGATCCAAATAATTTAGCTTGATTATAAGAAAATTGAAGATCGAAAAACGAAATTTAGATCTCATCCACAGTTTCCACATAATTCACGGGTATAAGGCCCGTTCGTCCATTCAGAGTCCCAGTTAACCAGCCCTCTTCTGGAGATTTTCTTACTAAAATTGAAATGGAAAAAATTAGAAATAGGAAGCATTTATTGTGGATAAATATTTCATAAAGTAAAGACGTGTAATGTAAGGATGAAGATGATTTATGATTATGATGCTGATGGTGATGATTGATTATTGATAAAGATTAGTATAATTCTAAAGAAATTTATACCGGATTGGTTACTCAGTATTATCATATAAACTGTCGCTGTTGTTGTTTTTGATGACAAGAATAGTGATGATAACTTGTAAGGCCTTACCGTTTGTAATTATAGCGCCCATACCAAATGACAACTCGGCGTCGTTTTCTGCTACACAGTTATACAAAGCTATGACTTTCCTAGAGGTAAAAATGCGATACATAAATACTAAAGTCTACCTAAAAAAATTGTTTGAAAATTTGTAAAATACTTCTTTTCAATCAATGTGATATTTCATATGAAATCTTAAAACTTTAGAGTAAAATTTTGATATGTTCGAGATAAAGTTTTTTTGAAAGTCAAAGAAGAACCTATTCAAAGCCTTTTATTCTTTCTTATGGTTCTTGAAGCGTTAACAATGTTATGGTCGTACAAAACTTGAATATGGCTTTGAAAAAAGCAAACATTTAGTGAACTAAAGCTTTTTGTCTGACACTCTTCAGAATTTAAAACGTCAGAACATAGATCGAAAATCTACGCTAGGAAATATCCACAACTGGGTATATATACTTCCTAGCGTAGAGTTTTCGATCTATGTTCTGACGTTTTAAACTCTGAAGAGTGTCAGACGAAAAGCTTTAATTTACTAAATGTTTGCTTTTTTCAAAGCCATTTTATTTTTTTAGTTTCTTTGAGAAACAAAACATTCTGCAGATCAAAACTGACAACAAAAACATTGTAAAAATGCTTCGTTTATTTCATTACGCTCCATTGAAACATTAATGTATCATTCCTAGAGTGGAGGCTCATTAAATTCTTCTTCTAAGTTGGGGACTAACGACTTATTCGAGGGAGTGTATACAAAATAAGGGGGGGGGGGTTGGGGGTACGATTCAAAGATCTAAGGTATGGGATTCAAACAGCTAAAATTCATTGGATGTGGCCTTACCAGTCTTTTCGCCGAGGTATAGGTGGTGGTGATATGGGTTCCTTTCCGTCTTCAGGTAATGTTGACTTTTGCAGTGGACCAACCATAGCAACTTGTCTGTTTTGGACTGCCTTTTCAAAACTTATAGTCCTCTTTGGGACAGTCGCTCGGACATTTTCATACTCTTGATCTCTGATGATAATAAGAAATGAATGACATGCCATTAAATAAATGTTTGAAATCGAAACAAATCTATAAATACAAGCTTATGAGATACTTAAATATTCAAATCTCTTGGATAAAAAGGTGATGATTTAGTAATGATAACTGCATTATATTGGCCTACCTTTCTGCATCTTCAGCTGCTGGAACGCTTGTGAAAGCTGGAACACTCTCAAAAATCCTATGTAAAAAACAAATTTCAAATTGTGTTTGGGTGGTTTTCTTGGTGAATAAGTATTAATACTGTAACGGCAAAAAGGTGCAAAGATCTTGTAACTTCCTGTAAACAAAGACCACAAACCTCGAATATAATATATCAAACAATATAATATCTTCAAGAAATGAATGTCTTGGGTTGAATTTAAAGTTATTTTTACGACCTGAGTTAGGCGTTTCTTGAGTCCTGTATAACTCATTTCCAATTACACACCTTAATTAAGCTATAGAAATATATTAAAGCCATAAAGAGAAAAATTTGTTTAAGGAAATATATAGACACAACTAGAATGTTCGACATCTCGAAATTTCAGCATTTATCTTTGGTAAATAAAGCCTTTTTTGTAATTTTTTACGCATTCTAAACGAGCAGTTACCACCGTGGATTCTATTGAGTCGCGTGCAAGTCTAGCTTATGATACTTGACTCGATACATTTAATGGCTGATTTAGAATGTTTCTAGTCTACAAAAAGATGACTAACTGACCTTTTTGGTGGGGGCAAGGGTTTTCCTCCTTGAGTACCTATAAAAACGAAAATTGATCTTCAGCACCATCAGTAACATCATGGGGGTAGCAGACCCAACAGCTACATATGTAATTCATAAAGTTAAACTACTTCCAAAATTAATCTCATAACCAATAAAAACAAACCTCTTCTTGATGAAACCGAGGATGAGGAAGCAGCTTCAGAACTCGTATTAAGAGCAGGGGCTGCAATTAAAACAAAGAATTTATGAACAACGGCTTACTATAATGCGTTTTGTATAAGTATTAACAGACCTAAGAAGCTGAGTCTATCAAATCATTAACAATAAGTGTTGACAAGATAAAAACGCTATAAATACTAATGGGGCTCAAAGATTGACGAAAGGGCTGCCTTGTTGTCTTATTTTATGGTCTGGTGACCATCAGAGGAATCAGGTAAAAGCCCCGTGGCTGAGAAACTCCTTTGTTTCATTATCGAAGATCGAATAAGGAAGTAGATATAAATTTTAGAAAAAACTGTGGTTTTAGAATCCAGAAACCTTTCCATTCCCCCAAATTGGACCACTTGCACCATATTTGCTCTGAAAGAACTTTCTGGTGCACTTATACCGTAGGAATGCCACTTCCCTAGCTTCCCCTTTGCAACATACAATTTTTAGATAACCTTCGACCATTTATCGGTAAAGTACTGAGAATGAAAGTGAATAAACTATGATTACTTGAAACCGTGCGCTGAAGTTCCTCCCCAACGCTTGAGCAGGTCGAGTACCCCGATGACCGGTCCGATATTATTGTCCAACTATCCGAATCGAGATCTAGAAAAATAGAATACTATTACATCAATCGAAGGGAGAGACTCCTCTTTCTAAGTGTCCCATATACACTTGACACACCATGCAAGGATTGCATTACGTTGTTATGGTGAGTTGATAAATAACTTTAACTTCATGATTTTATAGGAAGGTGGTTTAAGTGTAGCAGTAAGGAATTGCTTGCAAGAATAACATTTTCACGTTAAGTAAAACGTCAGATTCATTTGCTATTGTAAAGTGATCGATGCTTGACTGTTGGTTGCATTTAGCACGAAACATTATGGCAGATGATAAGGGATATCGTAAAAACTCTACGTATAGGTACAGTCATGTGCTCGTGTTTCTGATTGGCCTATTTCGATCCACAACTGGGTATATATATTTCTTAGCGTAGAGTTTTCGACCTATGTTCTGACGTTTTAAACTCTGAAGAGTGTCAGACGAAAAGCTTTAGGTTACTAAATGTTTGCTTTTTTCAAAGCCATTTGCAATTTTTGTACCACCAAAAGATTGTTTATATATTTAATCATCATCATTTTTTTAAAAAGTCTAAACTGACTTCAAAAGAGATACCTGGTTTGCTCAGATTTTTCTTCGGTAGTAAAGGCTTGTTTTGTGGGGGCGGGGGAGCTGGATATGATTTTTGCGAATGGACAGGTTTTTGCAGCACAGGTGGTCTTACATCCATGTAACCAGGATTCGAAATACCGATTGGTCCATTATGATGTTTTCTTGGTAAGTTTGGCGATCGCCTAGGCTCAGCTTTCAGATCCGGTTTCATAAGTTCGTTGTTGGGTCCTTCTGGCTTTGAAACTTCTGGCTTTGAAACTTCTGGCTTTGAAACCTCTGGTTTTGGTTTTCTTCCAGCATCATCCGAAAAAATCTAAAAAAAGAAAAATTAATAAATTGTCGAAACAAACTTCGATAAATTAACAGGCAGCAGTTCAACCAACAATTAGAAGGCTGTTGTTCAATCTGAAGTTTGTTCTTGATATTCAGAAAATCTCAAAGAAGAAGATCCTCACTCAGTAATGATAGCAGCACAAATAGCAGTCATGTCGTTGGTTTTACATTGCCTCGAATTAGAAAAATTGGCAAAAAAGCTAGAAGATAGAATAAAGATATTTACAAATATCATCTTTAGTAAAGTTCTTGTAATCTTGCTATACATCTCGGTGTTCACTGCATATTACATTAAAAATTTAGAATCAATTAACCATAGCTCTTCGTTTTGTAGCTTTTTCTCCTTTTTTTTAACTTTCAAAAATTATTTTGGTAAGAAAATAGTTTCCTTGGTGCACACTACAATGATCACACGATTATTTGCTTAGCTTGTTGTTTCAGGAGAATGGAAAAGAATGGATTACCTTGTCATATTCTTTGATAAGTGTCTCTATGACAACGCCTTGAAATTTCAAATTCATAATGGCAGCCATGGTTTCCTCCCTTGGCCTCATCAAAGTCGGTCCCCAGACTACTCCAATGTTACTAGGCTGCATAAGGTTTTTATTCGAATGCGCAGCAACACTAGCGAAATGAGCATAAACTTGAGTTAAATTATCTGGCTAAATAAATTTTTATATCAGCAACCAATAAAACACTAATATGTAAATGAAGAGAGTCCTCAGAATAACTTACAGTCGCAAAAAAATAGAAATTTCGCATAATTTTTCTTTTACAGCCCTACCAGATATGTAGGTCCCATTTACGTTTTCCACTTTGTATAAAAGAACACGAGTAGCTGAACGATTTGGAAAATTTTGCCAATAGATCAGCAAATAGCTACACTACTGGTTATTTTCTGCGTAAACGCTGAAAATCAACAGCCAATGAAATAAGCCAAGAAAAATCTAAGGGTCTCCCCCGTAGGCAGTTGTTTCTTCTGTTTCGGATTTAAACCTTCCTTAGAGCTTTATAACCATCGTAATATATAATGATAACAGAAATTGGCTGGTAAAATGATATTCAGATAATACAAACATTTATTACTTATCAGAGCAAAACATACTTCGCTAAATGCTCCATTAACAATTTCAGGGTAGAAAAATTCACTTCAGGCAGTTTGCAACAGCAGTCCCTCAAAGCTTCGATTCTTTGCTCTTGTTCTGGTAATTCTACAAGGCAGTAAAAGGGAATGAGAAATATTTTTGTCATTTGTGTAAGTGTAAAGTTTAAGATAGCACGAAAAAGCGGAAACATGGCATGCTTAAGAACTAAACAGACAGTCCAACAAGGTAAGAGGTTAGCTGTCGCTGATTTGTCAGAAAGAAGGAACAAATCAACAGCATCATTCATCCTCTCACGTCATTTTCGATCCACTTCTGGATAGAAACGTTTGCTTAACTTTCGTCATTTTCCCAGTTTGCTATGTTTCCGCTTTTACGTGCTATCTTCAAATTTTGCTGTCTAAAGGTTTATCAAGCGAAATTGTTGTGAATTCGTAAGTAAATTAAAGATAGATAAATGATAGAAATACAACTCACTGATGGCTTCGAGAAAATCAAGATGCAGCCTGAATGTGAGTAAGGGTTCTTCTAAAGTCCTGCAAAAAAATTGTCGGTTCTTTTTTAGAGAAAACGGTGATGAAAAAAGTGGCCTACCGAGAAAAATTTATAAAAAAAAGGGTAATTCAACAATAAACATTCTTTGTTTTCAGGTGATGATTCTAATCACGACGAGGTACCTCTATCAAGCGTTTACTCTTTTTATAGAATGGTCACTTAAGTAATTGCCAAAGCGGTCCTTACTGTTATTACTACTAACCAACGATAGAGTTTAGCACCTCTAGTATTGGTTGCTTGGTCTCGTTCGTGCTACCTACTATGCATTCTTATGAAATGGATAACAATTTATCTGTTTTGAATTTTCTTCAAAACTACACTTCTATGAATACAAATATTACTGATAAACGCAATGCAAAGAGGATGGAATAAAAGCGGATCAGACCGTAAATACGCGATGCCAACGATGAATATGCATAATTATAAAAAATGCTAACAATAGAGTCTAAAATGCATTAGCATAAGTGGAGCCTGCCAGCACCCCTTGTTTTCGGGCTGTCTTCATAGTAATATCGGTAAACAGAGAACACATTTTGAAAACGAATAGAAGTGAAAAAAGATCTAAACAAATACAGAAAATGGGTAACGTAGTTTTATAAATATATTTTTAGATAATTTGATATAAACCTTAAAGGCAACATGCCACGACGGATTTCAGAGACCAGCTAAATTGCAGTTAGCTGGAATATACAATAGGCTATTGCCATGTTCTCTAATCAGCAACGCCATACTTTTTGTCCGTCTTTTTCTCTCATAACCCCCCCCCCCCCCTAAAGAGCCTGTTATTTACCCTAAACGATTGACTGACGGGTTATAGTGCCTTATACATTAGAAAGAGGTACATACCTAAGGTACTGTTTCAATGCGCTTGTGATGGTCCTAAGGTCGAATTCCGATTGATCGCTTTCCAAATCTAGGATCGGGGCTTTCTTTGAGTCTAAAACACAATAACACTTTAATATATACTAATAGGAAATGACAAATACCTAACCTTCTTTCCTTTTCTATCAGGTAACGAAAGAAGCCTTTTTGGCATTATCAATTCCCTTATACTGGGAGGTAGGGTAATGAAGAGGTTTTGCTTGTCTGAAAATCCCTGAAGTTTCGCAGGAAGAAATTGCAACTTAATCATAGTGCAATCATACAGTTAAATCATTATGCAATTGCTGAACACAAAAATTTTTCTAAGGAGCAAAAAAGATTGTCTGCTATCAGGGAAGCCTGCACTCAAAGAAAGCAACGGGGGCAAAGCGCCAAGAATAAGGGCAAAACATAGCAAAAAAAAGAAAATGTCCAATTTTCGCGAGGACAATGAAGGCAATTGCCCCTGCTGCCCCCCCCCCCTGGCGCAGGCGTCCTTGACCGCAATGCACAAAACATAGAAACACTGTACAATGAATCACAAAAGCAGCATCAAAATCAGGATCGGTAAAATGACGAAATAAATATGTAACAACAATACCTATTGCCAGTTTTACAAGATTATTAAATTTTGACGACACTCCAGCAATTCTGTATAAACCTTCCTCTTCAAGGCCTAGAATTTCAAGAAACATACCCAGTTAATGCTTCAACAATCATTCAATCACGTCATAAAATACTTTCAATAAAACGAATCAGGGAAAATCTATATTTTGATAAACTGATTTAGAGATAAAAGCAAAAATAATAAATAAATAGAGGATTGTCGATCAGAGGAAAAATAATTAGTCAATGAAACCGTTTATGATATCGTTTTGTTGAAATGTTAACTTCACCGTTTTTGAGAAACTGGGACATTCTTCATTACTGTATAGCTTCGAGCATGATAAATTTACATGCAAATAACATTCAGCAGAGTATGCCTTGCAAAATCGTCTTGTCAAGATGAGTGGAACGTATAAAGTGGGTACAAAAAAAGCTACCATCAAGCAAAACCATGCTTGGCCTAATATGCACATGAAACGATATCTAAAGTCATGGTCCAGCTTTTGACATACGTGGCAGTAGTTTATCCAGTCTATTAACTAAGTATACACCCGCTTGAAAAATTCCAGTTTATCCAATCAATCATAACTTGCAGACCATTCTTTACACCAACCCCAGAATTAAACGAATCAACCCTATAGGTAACCGTCTTAGTAAGGATTGAAAGCAACCACTTCGATAGACTCCAAATCAAGTAAGTCGTTGATAGGGAAAAATCTGTTAAATTCCAACTCGAAAAATATACAAAATCATAAATTGGATGAAAACAACCGGCTAAAGTAAGACAATTTTTGAAGTAGAACTATTAATTAACATTTGAACTTGAATCCGATAGCAAAGCAACCAGGGTTGTTATACACTGTTATCAACAGCTAAAAAAGAGTAGCATTAAACTACAGAACTGAAGATTCTTTATGAAAATAGATTATGAAGCAGTAACGATCTACAGAAACCGTAACAATTCACATCGATCCATCTTTTATTCATTAAAGAACCGCAAATGCTATGCGAACGGATGGTAAGTTGGTGAAAATGATTACACATACTTTTCTTCTCTATGGCTGCAATACACTTTCGAATAAAGATATTCCCGATATCGCTGATCATATCCGCTGGAAAACAGATTTCAAAACATTCATACCACAAAAATAACATAACTGCAGCATTGATAAATCATGAATACTTAGCTGCAAAAAATACAAATTTGGCTTCAGCCGGGCTAAGAGCAAGGAGAGATATTCCTGAAACCAAAAACTGGAAAATTTGTGCGGCTAAAATCCACTCAAAATGCTATGTACAATTTTAAAATTTAAGCCGACTTTTTTATCATTTCATGCTTCCTTAAATAGGTTAATTTCTATTCAAATGCTTCGCTACACAGTTAGGCATTACATCCTTGCCTAAAAGTTGATACCATCTACAAAAAGGGATCCTATCTTAATTTTCTATTTTCTCTGCTGAAAAACCTAGATTAAATAACCTTTACAAGAATCTTTATCTAGCCTTAGCAATATTCAATTTTTCTTGAAAAGGAGATCGAGTAACTACAGCATTAATTAAAAGATTATCTCCTTACCATTGTTGATTAAATTTGCTGATTGTAAGTAGATCTAGAAAATCAAAGGAAAACTCTGCCTTATTCAGAAGGAAAATTTAATCAATCGCTATTTGTTAGTGTAATCGCAGACGTTCGTTCAGAACGTTGCATTAAAATATCAACTGAGAAAAACAAAATCAAGCTCAAGAATAGTTACGGAAAGGGAAACGAAGCAAAGCACTATAAACCCAGGAGTTTTTTTTACTCACTGGTTCTACGCCATCCATCACGTCAAGCCAGCATCGCCTGTCCTCATCACTTAACGCTTGTAGGCTTAAAGCTTCCTTCCTATAAAAAACAAAATAAAAACTCTGAGAACTCGATTGATGAAATGTGAAGTCTATAAAACGAGCAGTTTTTCAAAATAAAAGGATTTATTTACTTTATTGTTAGCCTTAAAGTCTCGAAAAGACAAATATCTTTTACCGAGAATATAGTCTCTCGTATAAGTTCCTAAAAGGTATTAGTTATGAAATGTTGGTTTTAGAATTGTATGTCCACGTTGCATGTCCGTCTGCAACGAGGCATAGATACTCAGTTTCTCGCATTTTAGAGAAAAAGCTGCTAACATTTCATTAATTTTCTAATTGAAATTACTGTTTACCGTTCTGTCGTTACAAAGTGTTCCATGCTGCACAAGTAGAGCTGTACACGCTTTCGGTGTAAAGAAGAGGACGGTTCTAGGTTGCTACCCCAAGTTTCACGTTTAATGTTATCATAATTCATTTTCTCAATCTTTACGGATAAAATTGATCTGGACTGCGTTATTCTGAAACTATAGCCCATTTCACTGTGTTTGTGCACTTTATTTTCGAGAATAAACATAGAATAAAATACAATAAGAGCAATAAAAAGGGAACCCCAAAAATTCAATTTCCAAACTTGTGCATTCGATGGGCAATCTAAGCTCTCCTGAAATTGCCTTTATCAGTCTATGATATATGGTTGACTAAAACCTACCTTTCCATGGCAGTTATTTCGAAGCAGAATCGTCTTTCTGGAGGCTCCGTTGGCTTCCTACAAAACACACAAGATCAGATGACTAAAAATATACTCGAATTAACAAGGAGTGAATAACGATCAAGTCACGATGTTAAGAACAATAACCATAAGAAAATCATGCAAAAAACATCTTAAAATCTTTTGCATCACGCCATTCACGATATCAATCTTTGAACTGGTTTTAAAGAAAATTGTCATACAAATCTACTCAGTGAACAGTGAATAGGTAATGGGATTTTTTCATTGCTTGGCGACTATGGAGAAAGGATAGTCAACCGGCGCCATAAGTAGAATGTTCGTGCACAAATCGCTCGTAAGAAGTCATTTGAATGATAAAAAATATATCCAAGTTTAAAATCGTAAGGAAATTCTGAATCGTGTGATTACAAGAAACGAAATCAGATGTTTTTTAACTTCTACTGTCAAGCAATAACAGAAACCGCTCCATGTTTCATCTATATCGAAAACAAAAATAGCACTTACAACGGCTAATTTCTTAGACGAAGGGGAATGGTTACCTTTCGCATGATTTCACTACCATTGTATCAGTGACGGTATTCTGGAAAAAAATCATATAAAAATAAGACTGCATCGAAAAGAGAAATTATTTTGGTAGCTGACAGTTCAACATTGGAAACTAGTTTTGTTATCATCAATCTCAAAACCCCGGCTCGGACAAAAGCCAAAACGTCACCTATGTTCTTGTGATATCGTCGTCATATTGTACAAATTATTTAACAACGGAAAGATTTATTTGTTACAGAATCAAATTGCTTTTTATTATCCGTAAAACGTTGACGTAGCTAATATCAAATCAAAAAAAGTTCCATGCAGACAAATGGATCAGTCTATCAATGGCCAACACAATATGACTCTTTCAGTATCTATCCATTCGCATCTGGTTGAACTCGAACAGATTCTAGAATACAAAACGAGGCCAGTGCTTTTTGCTTTAAAGACGGCTATGTAAAAAAACTTCATGATCCAAAGAAACATTGATGTTTATGAAACATAGTACGAAAAGCTTTGGCTCCCTCGCTCTATGGTCAAAACAGAACTGAAGGGGGTCTTTTACAAATTATTCAAAGTAAAATTCAATCGAAAAGGTTTATCATGACTTCAAGATCTCTTACCATTTTCCCCATTGTCTGCACATAAGGTATCATGGTTAGAATTTTGTTCTCTTTCTGATATGTACAATAGTATTTCGTCCAAGCTGAAACAAGACCACCTGGAGAGACAAAACAAGGATCGTTAAAGAAACGGTCTCTGGAAACTTTGATGTAGAAGCTTTGCATAAGCTTAACTAAGCCTTAAACTAGATTTTCAGGACTTCGGACGAGAAAGAATCTTGTCTTGTTACAATACAAAAAATGAAAAAAATAAAATAAAAAACCTTAAAGTCCAATAAAATATTCCCTTTAGGATAATTGTACAATCAGGTGAAACTTTACATAATGTTACCGTGTTTTTTCTCTTGAACGTATAAGTAGCCTTGTCTTGCGCACATTCCTTTCTGCAGTTCACCAGATTCTCCTTGCTGAAAACAATCAAAATACCAAAATGATATCATCTCTGACTGTGAATACTGCAAGATCAAGGACTTAATTATACATTTTGCCGAACGATATTGCTTTGTGCTTGCTTAATTGACACAAGTTGCCGGTAAATCCTGAATAAGCAGCCATAAGCTTATTTGTTGAAATGAACTTTTTCAGAGGCCACAAAATGAATTATGTGTCAAATGCTTATTCGACAGAGAATAGTAAAGTATACAATTATTGAATTTTGCAAAATGCATTACTAAATTGCTTATTCTATCACTATGCTTATTTATTATTCACCTAAAAGTGCTTATTCTATCACAAAGCTCTACAGACCCGTCAGAAATAGTACCGTGACTGAAGCAGAATGTTCTATTCGATTTCAACAAAAAGTACGCCATTTTAAACCAGGCAAATATGACTACCTAAAGAGCAATTTTGCCACGAATAAAGGCTGGATTATTTGAGGGCCTTATTTAAACATGATTTTAGATAGTTGTTTGTCAGGATTCTTCCTAGAAACTTCTGGTGCATTAAGGAAGGATCCAAAACTGTCAATTTTTAAAGCCTTGTCGGGCATTCAAACGTCACTAGGCATCGATAACTAGAGGTAATAATTGCGTAAGCCACTCTGTGATCTTTGTCAAACTTCACGCAAATTCGTTGTTTAACGCTTTTCCTACAAGGTTATGACTTGATAGAATTCTGTCCTCTAGCGATTGAGTTAAATAAGTGTCCGATATTGCTGGTGTCGTTAGGCGACGAGAGGTTCTGGATTCTGTGCAAAATGTGGGCAGTTTAATTTTCAAAGGTGTGAAGCAATTTATGCATAGGAGCGAAACAATGGTATCGGTTTCTGCATTAAGTAAATAGTAGCCAATATATTAATTCAAAAGAACTTGCGAACTTTCCAACTAACGGATTTTTCATCGTCAGACACACATTTTCCACATATAAAGATAACGCCGGAAGATGACTGAGAGGCTGTGATATCGTTACGGAAAAGCGATTAAGAGGCTCTTATATAAAGGTTTCTCTTCCCACTTAAATTTTCTACAATATCTAGAGCTGGATTACGAAGGGGAATAAATGCCATCTTTATAACTATCATTTAAGTTCCTTACCTTCTCGACCTTACGCTTCAGATCTTCTGCTTCTTCTGAGGTAACACTGTACCGTTCCCTCAGCTACACAGGGAAAGAATTCAAGATAATTATTCTTATATGTTCGATAAAAATTGGAGAAGGATAGGACAATACAAAAACTTTTATTCATAAAATATAATGTTTGTCATGAAACTTTTGAGCAAAGTTACTTGCAAAATTTATTCATTATAAACACTATCAAGCTTCTACTTGAAAAATATAAAATGTGTTTTACCTTATCTTTGGAAAATCGGGACACAAATAATTCCTATTTTTGCTATGTCATACTTGAATCTACTTAGAAATGGATATTCCATGATCCCGTATACTAGAATTTGCTGCTTTATTGTTCTGTGTAGCCCGGAATTTGATGTTATCACTAAAATGAGAGTTACGGTAAATCACGCCCTTTGATTCAGTAATACCACTAACATAATTTGGCTATAATTCTACAACCGATAAAAAACCACAGATATATAGTCCTACAGAAAGCACAGTTGCATTCTGTCGGCCGTCGAATCAAACATCGACTAGGCAAACCAGAATGCGAAGTGTTTCTACCTATTAATCAAAAGACACGCTGAAAAACATAATTTCACAACTTACAGTCTGCAGTTTATATGCTAATCCATCGAGAAAAATCTTGGCATCTGTATAGCATTCATGACCTGACAGAATGCAGTCAAAAAGTTAGGCATCTAAATGTGCAAATAAAAAGCGAGATATCTCGATCCCTTGCGATTAATAACGAAGGCTGCAAAACTTGATCAAACGTAACCAGCAATGTATTTTCAAATACAAACGTTTTGTGTCTTCATATTCTTTTTCAAATAAATTCCGACCAAAAGGATTATCATGCATAATTTATTTCAGCTAAGAGCGATCACAAAACACACCTGTTTGCTAAAAAACTTAAAAAATTTGCATACTTATTTAAATGATACTCTCTAAATTCTCTGCCAAATTTCAATATTCGTCGCAGTATAAACTTTGCATCGAATAATAAAAGTAAAAGCAATTTTCAATTCATGCATTTGAACACTTTTCAAGACCTTGAACTATGACATCACTTCTGTGAATAAAAATTCTAGGCCTGTATCACATTTCAAGCAAAGAGTGTATTTCTACTATGTACATGATTCTTGAAAATCTTCAAAACCTAATGAGGGAGTGATTATATTGCTACTCCAAGCAACAGTTGATATATCATTTACAACATTCATATACTCTACAAGGGAAAGTATGCAACACCGTCTCAACTGCCAGGGTTTCCCTATTACATTTGAGCACAAACTAGAAATACAACAGGGAATACAAAAGGCATATGCCTTTCATTACTTCATTTTAATTTATCGTGACCTTGTGATATCTATAATCCGTGCCACGCCATTTTGAGAAAGAAAGGGGTGTGTCTCCTAACCAACAATAGCAAGTGCCTTCGTTTTGGAAATCATCCAATTCAGGTCGAAAAATATTATAATCCCCCTACAAGGGTCCAGGCTCTATGTGGTTTTACCCCAGCTATCCATCTTATTTACTCACCGGTATATGGTACTCTCAAGTCTTACATTGGCAATAGGCTTTCTAAACAAGAACCTCAAGTGGTTAGACTAAAGACCCATCTATTTGACTAGAGGTGGCTAGGGGAAACGATGTTATTTAGAAGTCCCGACCTTGCGTTTTGAGAAAAGAAAAGCCGTGAGTGAACAAAATGAAGAAATTTTTTATGAACTCGGATTTCTGGCGACACAACACGAAGTACACAGTGATTAATAAATTATTCTTAACTGGTTTTAAAATCAGATACCTATTTGTGGTGGCATTAACACGAATAACATTAAAATATTTTGTACTTATGGCTGCTTTGTTAGATTCCATTAGGCCAATGACCTTCAGAAGCCAATAAAACGGAGAATGAACGAGATAAATCATACACTAAGTCATCCGGGACGAGCGAAAACAATAACCAAAAATATCCAGACAGAAAATATAGGCAAAACGTAAGGTGCATCGAAAGTATCGAGGAAACAGCTCTTGGGGGAGGGATGCTTTTGAAAGAAAAACGGGTGTTTATTGAAAGTGGTGCTGCTGTCCTTTATTGGCTGCGTAGGACAAATGGCGTAGACCAAGTTCTACTTTAAAATTAGGAGGGAATAGAAATGAGCCTAAGTGCGGGCGGCGAGCTGCCATTATAACAAATCATAAAATATTTGTTGGTATCCGTGTTGTTACTAGCAGGAAATATTTTAGGTTGGGCATAGATATGGATTAGGTAGAAAGTTTCTTAGTTCTCTTTGAATTTAAACAACCAAAGGCATCTCAAGATTTTTTTCAATATAAAACACCTAGAGCTTAGCATTTCTCAACTATAAAGCCAATTTTTTCTGGTATTCCAGCAATACAGGTATTCAAACTTTCCAGCTTCTTTATACATCTCACCCGAAGAACGTGAAAAACATGAAGATCCATCTCTTATGTGAAAAATTGCATCCAAACACAAAATCTTCAAAAATGCACCGTTTCTTAAATGCTGGCACGAGATGGATAGGAAACGTATTGTCTGTAATCCCGAGAATATGATTTCGTGACTGAAAGCTGGTTGTCTGTTGCATTATGAAAATGATATGACGTCAGTGGTCAAAAGCTGGACGCTTATTGTTAATCCTAACCTTATTAAAATGCGCAACTCGACAAGCACCACTTCAGTAAAATCAAACAAGGATCTTTTTATTGAAAATATGGCAATGATAAGTAGAGTCATGTTAAGGACAACCGAACATATTAATTCTGTAATCCCTTAAATTTGTTCAACCCTTAGAACTGGAGAATCCAATGAAGTGAGATATTAAATTATAAATAGTCTTAAATATGCTGTATGTTAAAATGACCTTTTTCGAGAATCTAACTTTTGGTTATGATTCTACTTTATCAAAAACACAGTCCAGATGCAGTATTTCTAACCACCCTTTTGGAAAACTTTTTTCAAGTTATAGACTTGCTGATTTTGTAGAATAAAAACTTCACTATCGACCCAATGTTGGCTGTTATAGAAAGTCTGAATTTACGAAACTAAGCAAGTCTTCTGGAAATTGTCAAGGGTATTTCCACCTTTTTGTAAAAGTGACCAGTTAAGTTTGTTGTTGGGTTGCTTACCATTGTGCCATAGCGAAATGAATTTGCATGTCTTCTTTTTACAGCCAACAAAAATAATTGTATGTTTTGAAGGGAAAGTATGAAAATTCACCAGTTTTCCTTAAATAAATTCCATTTTAGGGATAGGCCAATTCATTTGATTAAAAAATGACATCAAAAACAAAATATCAATGTTCCAAAACGGATTTTCTGATCTCTAAAAAAGATTTGTAACTGTCAGGAAAACCCTTAGCATTATTTTTGAATTTCAAATGAATCCAATGACACATTACCTTGGATCACCTTAGATTTAATGTCATGCAAACACAAAAAAAATGAACTGGTTTAAACCTAGAGTAGACAGACTCTCTGAGATGAAAACAGGGCTAAGACATCAATTTACTGGCAAATGAGCTTGCTTACCATTATGAAAAAATGTCTTTTGTCCATAGATGTAAGTGAGCAGCTGAAAAGTAGAAAATAATAACGTAAACTGACAAAAAAGATGGTCTTTTTATCATAAAACAATGGGAAAATGTGACATTATCTTATCAAAACAATAGGCTTGCCCCCCCCAATGTTCATCTATGTGTCCACCCCTGATTTGAAAGTTAAGGCAATTCAAAGATTTCCTGGAATAATGAAAGCTAGAGACAAGAAAACTCACAATTTCAACAAGCTCAAACTTCTTTGTTTCATTCACTTCCTGGAGTTTGGAAACATAATCAAAAGCTAGATGCTGGAAATTCTTGAACTCAGTTCCCATTTGCTGGTCAGACTAGAAAATAAAAAAAATTAATCTCCAGAGGTTACACAACCTTAAAAAATACTACCTGTTTGAAAATGAAGCATTATAGAAAACATATGGATTCTAAGAAAAAAAGTGCAAGAGCAGATTTTAATAAATATTACCACAATTTGACTTAATGATGAAGTTATTTCTAAATCATTATATTTGGACAACTTGGCAGTTCTTAAAGCTATTTTAAATCATTTCTAGAAGGTTGGATTCACCTATTTCTTCAAAACTTTTGTGCAGCTTAGAGCTGCCTCTATGGGGATGAGGCATTTCACATATTAGGCATTATACGTGAGGCATCCCATAGACATAATTGTAAACATAACTGGGGAGATGAATATGTAAAAACATGCAAAATATTGATAGGCAAACCAGTGAGCATCAAAATATTTTAAAAAGCATCATTTAAACATCTCAATGTGGCTAAAATTTTTTTACATTATTCTGCTAATATAATGGAGCCAGAAGTTAAAAAAATGACTAACATGTTTAAAAAGAAATAGAAACATGCTTTAAATTGCATAAAATCACATAACCAGTTAAGTACAAAAATTAAGGACCTCTTTCAAGATTTCATCTTTTGTCTTGTTTTTTAGCTGTAAATGTTTGTCTTGCAAAGCACACAGCTTCCTTGTTTCATCTTCATATTTTTTCTTTTCCTCCTAAAATTTAAAAATTTACAAAACAGTGAAGGTTTTTTCATATGAGGAAAATGATAAAATTTCACTGGCCAACTTCCTTCTTACTTTATAAAATATATCAAAGAATAAGGCCCCAGTTTTAAGTAGCTAATTACTAATATACAAAGGCAGCTTGATATGGGGAAATTTCAGCAACATTACTGATATGGAAAAAAGAATACCTTTGCACTTCCAATTTGAGACTTTCTGAATTTTTCCAGTGGTGCAATTAGCTGTATATGGGCATGTTCAAGCTGTGAAATAAACATAAGATCACACATTATTCACCATTATATTGAAAACCATCTAGGCTAAATTCTCTCAAACATATCAATCAAGAATGTAGTTTACAGAACAAATAATGCTAGATTTATTGTCCCTGTTTACTTTTTGTGCCTCATCACATTTTTTCAACCTTCAAAATTTTTTCATTTAAAAGATGCTTAAGAAAGAATTTTGAGAAGAACCAAGAGCAGTTGAGGGAGAAGGTAGAATAAATAGTGAGGTAATTATGAAAAAATACATTGTTACAGGCATCTTTCATTTCCATCTTTTTGTTGACTCTTACATTTTGCACTTTTGCTTTAGAAGGGTGACATCAATCTAGTCTGCAAACACTTTAAAATCTCATAGAAATAAAAATCATATTCAAATAACCATTCTTTCTCTTTCCTCTTCAACTCTTTCAATGAGGGTTGAAAAATTGTTGAAGGCATCAGCTATAAGAAAAAAGTCCAGGATAAAAAAGATTTAGAAAAATCAGATAATATAATGGGTATTGAGCCAGATATTTTATGACACAATGTAGTATTCAGCTGTTTCTTGATCTCCAAAAAAATTTACAAAAAGGAATACAAGAGAGAATATGTGAGAGTTTGTCAAAAGAGTTGATCCTGGCTTTTCAAAAATAAAAAATTAAATGAGTCATTAATGACTTATTTGAAATACCGAACAAAAGATATGATCTTAGAAATGAAGACTTTACAATTCCTAGAAATAAGACTGTTAAGTACGGAGAGCATCCATTGAGGTACCTAGGACCTGATGCATGGTCTAAATTGAATAATAAAGTAAGGCATAGTTCAAATATTGATAACTTCTGCAACTGTATTAGACAAAAAGACCTTGAGGTTTTTCTTGAAGACAACTCATGCAATGAACATTGTAAGCTCTAAAAGTTTTCTTGAAATCAGAATTTTCACTTTAATATATTACTTTTAATAGATTAAGTTTTATTTTCTATAGATTGTATGTAAATAGTGTCCCCAATTAGCAGAAATGCTAAACTCACACTGACACTGTAATAAAGTTGTTGTTATCATTATTACTATTTTTATTATTATAGAATCTAAGAAGGAGATAACACACTTTACTCACCAATTTCAATTTCATCAGGAGTATCAATTTCTCCAATGTAGTTTAGTGTGAAGTGTTTTAAGACATTGCAAAAACTTCTTTGTGCCTTGGAAAGGTCTGAAAAGTTAAGCATGTATGCCTTCAATAACAAATTTTCTGTATCTGTAAATGCACAAAGTACAAAAAGAAAATATGGCATTTTATTTAAACATAAATTCTCTTTTAACTTAAATACAAGCAAAATAATTCCACAAAGCCTATCTGTAAGGTAAGAGACATTTGAAAAACTATCATTATCACATTGTCAAATTATGCTCAGTTCAAGTCAAAAGCTAGATGTTCTGTTTTAGGATGTTCAGATATTACATACACTCTCTCACAAAAGTATTGCAATTCTTCAAATGAGGGGAAATAGCACAAAAATTATTGAAAGCCATGGTTGTGCAACTTGATTGTGTTTTTAAGTGGCAAATGGGAGTGGGTCGAAAGTGAAACACCACCAATCATCAAAACTTGAATCTATTTAGAGAATTTTCTTTCTTGACGGAAACCACAAACTTTTGAAACTGCTTTATGCCTTATTGAATCGGTTGCATATACATGAGGCAATTTATTATTGTAAAATTTCATGCGAAACCTGAAGAATTCTTTTAATTAATGATTATTTGGTTCTTCAAGAACCATTTAATTCATGGTTTATAATGATTTTCATACAAAGCCAAAGATTTTCAATGATGTGCAAATCTGGACTTGATGGACACCATGGAAAAACTTGAATTCCTCTTGCTTGGGAATAAATCATTCCTTTCACTCAGGTACAAGGTGGTGCAATGCTTTTGTGAGGGTAGTGTACACAATGATTGACTCAGTTTGATTCACTTTTTGTTGAGAACCCAGCTGCACCACGAGGCACAGGCTAAGTCTCAAACCTCCCAAAGTGTAACATTTTGGCTCAAGGCATAGACCTCATGAAAGATTCTGAACAGTTATGAATCAGTACTAATGTCCAATGTGTTTTTAATCGACCCGAAATTTCACCTTAGGTGAATCCATGCAAAACTCTTTACATTTTGTATCGTATTTTGCAACCTAGCTGCTAAAGTTGTTTTTAGGACACTGAGAAGCTATGCTTATAGAGCAGTGTCCCAGTCCTTCCTCTTGATGTGACCTTACCTCTTGATTCCTACTCTTGCTGTTGTTATAGGGGGACTGACAGTGAAAAATCATTTTCTTGAAGAAAGTTTCTAAACTCTGGGAAATCTAAATCCTATCTTTGGGGAAAATATCTAGAGCTGTCAAACAAAAGGCAAAAAACTGGCGCATAATAGCCTATTCATATAGAGGCCTGCTGAAAATACAGTTTATTTAATACTTGTCGATCCTATTATATATTTAGCCTACAAAAGTAGAATGTCTCGATACCACCAGAATAGCCTTAATTTTCAACTAGATTCCAAACTTTGTGAATAAAAAGCTCTGCATTTCAATATCATCGAGCCTGATTGTACTGATTCCTTGATGTTTGCTTTCAGATAGATTTACACAGGCCATACATGAAAAATGTTTAGTTTTTGAGGGCAGCAATGCCGGTAGAAATTTGTGATAGTCTATGCACTCACTGTCAACAGCTTTCAGCAAAACTTTGCATTCTTTTATCAGACCTTTTATCTGTTCACCAGTTCTTTCAAGCTCCTTCTCGTGTTCATTAACATTGTCTCGGAAGTACGGACTGTCCAGATAGCAATCAGAGAACTCTAGCGGCTTTAAACCCATCGCGGAATTCTAAGATTCCACTTCCTTGCAAACCCCAACAACTGTTTGTTGCGGGCCTACACCAGTTTGATATTTTCTATGGCACTCACATAGATTGAAATACAAATTCAATCACTTGTTCCTTCCAAAAGAGACAATCAAAGAAAACACTGGTTTTTGTTATCATAAAAACAATCGCTTGTTACATTTACAGCTCTTTCTTTTGAACTAATACTGTAACATATTTCTTGCATCCAACAGCGATCACCGTCAATATTTTGCATGAAGGATGATCGCTGTGGTTCCTGCGCAGTTCGAAGGCGTCAACTCCTTCCTCCTGCGCATCCAATGGCTTATAAAACCACAGTACGTGAATCTCAAATAAAAACCACCGTAACCTGCACAGAAGAGCATTTGTTTACAGTGAAACTACTGAGGAAAATTCCCTAGTAGGCCCGATGACTTCCCCAGTAGTGACAGCCAAAATCACATAATTTCCCCAGTAGTTGGCAGTGGCGTACCCAAGGGGGGGGGGGGGAATAGGGGGGTCCGGACCCCCCACTTTTCTAAAGTATGGTTCTCGAGATTTGTCCAAAAACGATGTAAAACTCATAGGGGGGGGGGGTAGTATACTGTATGCTTGTGTCAATAGCAATTGTAAAATACTTTGCTATTTACCGTAGCTAAAATGAATCAAACAATAGGGGAAAATTTTGCAAAAAGGGCGTTTCCCCGCATTTGCGAGTGTTTGAAGGGTGTGGTCCCAAAAAAATCTCTCCAGACCCCCCCCCCCCCACTAATACAGCCCTGGGTACGCCACTGTAGTTGGGACCCTGGCAATTTCAACTGACCTCCATTGTTTTTCAAAAAATAAACTTTTAAATGACATTATCGTGACATCATCGCTTTTTCTTGACTTTGTTCTTTCTTTTCTTGAAATTTATGAGCTAGATTTATTACATTATATCCAACTCAAATTAATTCTTTCTATTCACGCTATACAACGTCATAGTACATTGCTTTTATGAGAAACATTACATATAACTCTACGGAGTTGCTATGCTCCTTTTATTTAATCACAATAATCTAATAACAAACTGGATCCTTTATGCCGGCTAAAAAGGGCGTGTCTCACTTTTAAAGGGTGTGGTCAAAAGATAAATACTCTTATATACTGACAGATAAGTTAATACCTTACAATTGTTGAAAAAGGTTCCAGGGTGAGTACAAAAATAGCTTCTTTTGCCCGGCAAAAAATCCTTAATGTGACGACGGACAAATTGTTGGGGGGTACCGCACCCCCTCATACCCCCTTTGGCAATGCCCCTGGCCACATGAAAATGCTCTGCTGCACAGTGCCAGTGCCGATCGAAATCTTACAAGGGCAATTTCTCACTAGATTTTACAAAGGCAAGTATACAAGAAGAGTACAAACTTAAACTAACTTCCTGACAAATCCAGCAAATTTTAGCACGTGACTGCTTTGACAAAACGCTTAGTGAATTTCTGTATAAAATTAACAAAATGAAGGTCAGACTGGCTGTTTCTAATTTCAAATTGAGGCTGGATTGCTCTTACTTCATCATTGAGTCATAACTATGTAAGCTAAAATATTTAGTCAGTAAACAATATCTAAGTGAGTATGTACGTTGCATGTGGTACTTCATCCAAAATAACGATAATATAGTTAGCAAATAACTATTTAAGTGAAAATTGTAACACTGGATATGTATCATGAAGGTATTGCTTTTAATTTTGTTAGCAAAATAAATACACCACTATAAAATAGTTTTCCAGAATGAAAATGCCCTTACAGAGACTAATGCTGGAAATGGAACTATCGTGTCACATTGAACGAATCTTCTTAATGTCTTTTGAAGATTCTTTTCTGACCAATTTTACCTATACATGAGAAGCACTGTCAATTTCGTCTTACCTTTGGAGTTTCTTTGTATTCCATGATTTCAAAGAGGCATTCAATATTGCTGAAAATTACATTTTCTGTGTCTTATCTTACTGTGCTTCAGCAGCAAAGCAACAACTTCTTGCTAAAATTTGACAGGCAGAATTTGGAGTTTCACAAGCTGCATTCTCCCTAATCCCGTTCTATGTCTTATCTATAGCAACTACACTTTGTGCCATGGCATGCGCACAAAACCAACCATAGCAAATTAGACGCCTAGCGAGAAGGCAATAAAGTTTCCGTGTACGTTGTCAAAAAATTGTTAAACAGAAACAAAAAGTTCTACAAACTCGAAGTAGCAACTAATATTGCCAAAAATAGTTGTCAGGAAATTGAAACTCCTTCATATGCAGATTGAGCTTGTTTTTGGTTCAGAAAAGGAAACAAAGGCAGTGTCTAGAGCAATCGGCATCGAAAGTCATGCCCCACTGTTATCCAACGTCTATGGAGGATGCTCCTTTAATGGACGAGAAGTGCCCAACATTAAGCTCGACCTGAAAGATGCACCGAACACTTGTCAAGAAACTGCTTCCTTTTCATTTGATTATCTCGAGATTTACCCAGATCAAATAACTTCAACAAATTAACAAGTTTCTTTGAACGACTTTACAGAAGCAACTATAATAAACAAAAAATATAGCCACATTTTGAGGTCTTTCATTTCTTGACAATACTTTTTCCTTCAAAGCCAATAAATATTATTGATTTTTGTAGCCAGCAATCGACTGTACCCTTCTTGAAGAACATCTGTAGCCCTTCATTCAAGGACCGCGGAGGGGGACTAAATCGTTTTGGGGGGCTAAACATGCTAAAAGCCAAGATCAGGGCAATTTTTGTATGGTTTCAAGTACATTTTGGAGGCTACTACTGGGGGGCTAAAGCTCCCATAGCCCTCCCCGCTTCCGCGGTCCCTGGATTCATTTAGTCCGGCTTTGCATAAATTTTGCTTATCGTGTAATTTCTTGACATGCAATGCTTCTCTTCTGTGTTATATATTTTAACTTTTTAACTTTTCAATTTCTGTCATTGAAAATTGTAAACAGGGAATTTTAAACGTTTAGTTGTTTGACTACTTACAGGAAAGACATTTATTACAGCTTTCATTCGCTTTGGGGTGTCTTCGCGAAGTGTTTTTATTCCTGTATAAATATTCTAGTTATTTTGATAAGACTGTACTCTTAAACATTTTTAAAAATTTCAAATAGCAGTAGGACTAATCCATAAACCAACACATTTTTCTTTTTATACGTGGCCTCTAGGACCTTCAAATTTAATATTTTCCACGAGAAAAAGCTCAATTTCCCATAGTAGAACGCGCCTACCCATAACTTTGGTGCCTTTTCACATTTGCCTAAGATAGTAGCAATGTTAATGTCTAATTGGCCATCGGAATGTAATGTAATGTTATGTAAATGTAATAAACGAGATATTTTCAGAACCCTTTCGTCAAAACCCTTTCGTCAAAACTCTTTCGTCACAACCCTTTCGTCACAACCCTTCCGTCACAACCCTTCTCACCACACCACAAAAGAAGTGAGATGCAAAGACCTTAAAATCTCTTCGAAAGATAGGCTGGTAAACAGATTTTTTTCTTTTTAAAATTGGAAAATGTTCTCAAGAATAGAAACAATGGCAAAGTGAAATTATAATACAAAAACCATTTGTAACCCAAGTATCAGGGCACTGGGCTCGAATATCTTTTTGGTTCTATCCACCTCATTGGTTCAATCAGTGTCTTGGACAACTTACTACAAGTTGTATTATATAGAGCATATTGTATGGATAAATATTTATCTAACTTCTTTCTTTTATTGATATATCTTTGGCTAACATACATTCGATAAATTGTAAATATGTTGATGAATTGCATGAATTTGAATTTGAATTTAAGCTTTGAAGAAGCAGATGACTAGTTGAGAAGGAGATTCTTCTTATCGTATCCAAATGTTGGTTGTCACAGACTGGTTAACGAGCAGGCAGTGGCGGATTTAATGAGGGCAACTAGGGCAGTCGCCCCTCCCTCACCGAGTTGAAACAAACTGACACCCCGTTGTTTGAAGTTGTGCGTCACTTTTGAAGAATGAGAATCAGTTGAAAAAATTTCTAAGACCTATAGGTTTATCTACTTCATGATTAGTTGTTTGTTCCAAAAATGGATCATGTTTTGCTAGAAAAGTCACGCTCAGGAAGAGAACAAAGGCTATCCATAAAGTTGTGTTCTTTAATTCCTGCCTCCATTCAAACATTGTTCAATTTCTTACGCTTAATAGCTGTCCAAACTTCATGTCATAATCAAGCCAAATACATTTATGGAGCACTTTCATGATGGAATATTTGTCTTTGGTTCTCAGTCGATGTTGTAAATATCCCGAATCCATTTTCCGGCTGTCTCTAGAATGTCATAGTTGCGAAACTTTTTCTGCCGCCAAGCAAAGTGGCCGCCTTCATCTGAACAATAAATCTTGCATTTTGCAATAATGGCGCAGAGTACTGTTTAACTGAACAGCCATACTCTAATTGAAAGTTTTCTGGGCCTTACCGGAAAAAAATATTGAAGTCAGCAGTCAGCCCTTTTTGTAGAGTACTCTAATGGGGTTGGAGATCTATGGCGGAGCAGCGAATGTTCAGCCGAAAAATTCGTCTATCTATTAAGAGAGAAATTTTAATAAGAGGCCTTCAGTAGTTAGGATCTGAAATTGTTGTATTCAGCGTACTCTCGTCACCCATTTCTGAAAATTTTTCAGCGCTCCCACTTCCAATTGCCCCTCTTCAAATCTGCTCTGGGTCCGCCTTTTCGTTGCCTTCAATCCAAACTTTGGTACAGATGGCTATTGTCCTCTGTGTTTCCGCTTTTCCGTGCCATTTAAACTTTGCGGTACCAAAGCCATATTCACAAAATTTCACTTTCAAAAGTGCTTTTACAAAAAACAAGTAAGTGCAAAGGCTCGGCAGGAAGACAAATATGGAGAAAAACAAGTATAGATAAGATATGTATATGTACGGAGAGTGATGACACACATTGTTCCCTCTTGTGACACAACCCGCGCTAGATCGTAATTGGACCGGTACCCGCGGGATGCACTAAAAAAGGGCTGTTGTTGTTAATTCTTTGGCGGCTATCATTAGTGACACAACAGATCTTTACACAGAATCTGTAACATTAAGTTTGGGATATTGTCACATCACGGAGAATGGTATGCTTAAAAACTACCGGCAAACGATGCTCCATTTTTGAAGTTCCAGAAAACAATGTTATTACTGGAAGGGATTCTTGAAACGAGCCAAGGAATTACAAATAGGCCAAAACTATTATCTGACTGTGGTGCGCCCAGAGCCAACTTTTCAATAAGTGACATTTTGGTTCTTCAGACCACGGTGGTTGGAGTGTAGCCAGATCTGGCATATGTTGTGGGATCTGCATCAAAATCAAGAAATTTTGCTGTTTGTTTTCTTTTAAATGAGCAACGTACCTTAAAGTTTCGTTCGCTGGCCAGCAGAAGGCCGCGTCGTACTGGATATCGAAAAGGAAGTATATTTATGCTCAAGTAACTGAATTAATTCAAGGACAAAAAGAATGGCTTGGAAACCTAGTTCAGAGAAAGCGAAATATGGAGTTGGTAAGGCTTAACCATCTTTTGACAGACTATCACGCTAATATGTCAATGCCATTACCTGCATAGACGTCATTTTGTCGTAAACAAACGAGCTCTTGTGTGAATTGAGATTTTTATGAAAAAGAGATCTTGTAATTAGCAGATCTATTCAATCGTGCTTAAACGGGAGAAAAGACGAAGTTAAACCATAAATATTTGAAAGAGAGCTGTTTCCTTATATATTTATGTTTCATAATCCGGCGTCATTCAAGTTTTTGCTTCCTCCTTCTTGGAATTCTCACTGTGCATAAAATAATAAAATCAGTTTGCCTTAATCACCGAAAAGTAGCCATAAAGCATCCAAAACAACCATTCCCTGATGTAAAGGTTCTTTTATGGAATGACTATAAATTATCAAGTCAAAAAATTGTCAAGTTATGTCTAGGATATGTCGAGAAACTACTTCCTTTATTGTACCCAGATTCTCTGATCAATCCTAATTGGTGTACCAGATCATAATATTCTAGCAAAGCAGTTTAGCTTAGTATATATTATATATACCTAATTACACTAAACTACATTTGTGACCTAATTAAGAAATAAAAAATTAGGTAAAATTAATTAGGTAATTTTCTTAAGATAATTTTTTTTCTGTTTCATTAATTAAGGAATTCTTTTACAAACAATGCATTTTCAATTGCATTAATTAAGGAATTTTTCATTTAATTTTGAATTTTAAGGATTGGTCATTCAGAGCCTTTTCAGAGAAAGTATCATATTTTTAATAACTATCCCCATGATCTATAACTAATGCCAGAATTTATTGTTTATATATTTGAATGCTCCGTTACCCCCTCCACACATCAAGGTAAGCCTGAATTTCTGTTCAAATTTTCTTTTATACACAGTTTTTTATTACTTTCATTTCTTTTGCCCAATATTTCAGCAGAGCTACCAAAATATTAATCTGTTTTGGCTCCTCATTTGTATGAATTATACTTTTTAAAATTTTCAGATACCATAAATCATATATTTGTAACTTGACAAATTATTGGTGTTTTCCTTAGCCATATATAACTTTGATGGAGAGAAAGTAAAGCTGGGAATTTCTTTGAGGGTTGGCGAGACTGTTCAGATACTGGAGGAATCTCAAGGTGGGTAACAAACAAATATAACTGAGTAGATCAGAGAAAGATAAGAAACTGATAGTTAAAGTTTTAAATGAATAATTCTGCATGGGAATGTTCTTTAAATGCTCTTGAATAGGAAATGCTCTCTAGTAGAAAACCTCAAAGTGAACCTAGAATTCAATCTAGGCTGTTTTGCATCTTAATAGTAAGCTTCTAATAAAAAATATGTTGCCTCAGAGTGTAGTTAGGAAAAACATCAACAGCACTGACTGAAGAAACTGTAAGGCAGTCCAGATATGTATAATCAATATCCAGTTACATATTTATTTATCAACACATAAACTGAAACCATGGTTACCTTTAAAACTGAGAGGTAATTTTTTGCATTTTCCAACAGACAGTTTGACATATTTAGCAAGAAGCTAAACTTTCCATCTGCAATATCTTAACCAGAAACTAAGCTGTTATTTTATAGGTGTTGACAAAGGGATCCACAAAGTTGCTTGTTTCTAGAAAAAATTAATCTCCATGCCGACATAGACAGTATTTTGATATATTTTTATTTGCATACTTAGATTGGTTCAGAGGATGCCTTATAAAGAACAAAGGGAAGAAGGTAAGATCCTGCATAAATGAAAACATTTTTCAATAGGTCAGATAACACCACTGTTGTTGTTGATCATCAATTCCACATAAAAATCTCATGAAAAAGTTTTTCACAAATATTTTCTATTATTTAACCAGATGCGAAAGAAACTTTCTTTGGTTTACCCATGCAATCCTCTGCATGGTCATCAGTTTAAATAATTGATAAATAATGCCATAAACATATGGACATGCTAAAACTTGTTTATATTTATTGGGGCAAATGAGTTATCCTTGCTGGTACAGAGATTTGCATTTAGATTACCAAACGGTGCCAAAAAGTCAGTTATTTGCTTGAAAATTTTTCTATTTGGGTCTTTGATGTCATTGTATTATTGCAGCAAATTAGTTTGAAAAAAGCAACCAATCTGAAAAGTTTAGAACTTATTCAAAGTTATCTACCTTGCCAGTATCAATTGTGGTACCATGCCTATTTTCAATATGTCATTTCATTGTGAACCCAAATATGTAAGATGCTTAGCAAAGTTAATATTTCAATTAATTTTGCCCTGTTCTCATTTTTAGGGTATATTTCCCAAAAATATAATTTGCCTCCAAGATGCTAGGGTGGAAAATCCAGGGTATGTTATTGCATTCATATATACTTTCTTAACATAAAGCAATGTTTCGGACCCAAGATTTTGGATTTCCAACTATTTTGGATGCTTTTTTGACTCACATGGTGAAGTAATTTTTATTTGAAGTCTTGTTGGATATATTTCTTCAAGTAGGCTGGTTGGTAAAATTTTCTTGTAGTGTTAATCGTTTTAAATTAATTTGTGCCGTTACTGGCTATCATTCATGTGCCATGCCTAAAATTGTGCTTTTTAGGTACTATGAAGTTGTTCATCCCCAAGTAGAGCCAATAGTTCAAGAAGTAACAACCGTTCTTAGAGAATGGGGTATAATATGGAAGAAGTTATATCTTGTAAGTGTTGAATATTTTCAGTTTCTAGTTTATTGTAGTTATATTATAAAAATTAAGGACTCAGAATAATGTTCTCTTTTTTCAAAAACCTAAAATAAAAGTGATTTTTTGAAAGGAAGTTTGAAGGCCACAATAATTTTTTAAAGCTTTAAAGAAGCAAAACAGCTATTAAGCTAGGTCTATCTTTGCATGTATGCAAATTTTGTAATTTTTTATACCTAATGCTCAAAGATAGTTATTAGGAGACTGAGAAGCTTTGCTTATCAAGCAGTGTCCTTCCTCTTGATATGACTGGACCTCGTGTTTTTTTTGCTTCGAATACAGAGACCAAAGCATTTGATAATGACCAAACAATAACAAAACCAGTTGTATTTAAAAGCAAGTAACTATTTTTTATGAAACCTACTGTATACTGTTTTACCTTTTCCACTAGGAGCAAAATTCACAAATGTTCATGGCCCTGAGAAAAGTAATGTTTGATCTAATTGATCACCGGCGTCAAATCATGTCAAAAACATTGACACAGGTAGTTATCACAAGATGCAGATGTTTGTGTAGAAACATTTTGGTATTCTTAATGTATGATGTTTTGATATATGATGAAGGTTGCTACTGTATGCAAAGTTTTTTGCTAATTTTCCTTAGTTTTCAAAAATTAATTTAATTTGTATGATAATTAAAAGGGGATCTGAAGATGTGTCTTAACTCAAAAATTTTGGGCAAGTTATTTAAAGAAAAGAATGCTTAATGTCTTCTATTTTCGCAGGATCAACAAAGAGAGATCAAACACTTAATTACCAAAAGAATTGACTGGGGAAATAGGTTGGTATCATTCATTCTGATATTTTCAAAATACTTTGTATCAACAAACTAGCCTTTGGAATGATCAAGTGAAAGAATCAGGATCTCTTGTTGCAAAATTTTGTTCATTCAAAATTGCTGTAGTTCGTCCCTGTGTTTTTTTTATTATTGTTCTGCTATCCTCTTTTCCAGTAAACTTGGTCTAGACCTTGTCCCTCGAGTGGATGGGGACATAGTTGATACAGACACTCTGAGTATGGTTCAACTATACAATGTAGTAAGTGTTTAGATTTACTCAAACTTTGCTCTGAAAGCCAACCATTGTTTAGCTTCTGCATCGCTATGAATTATCCTAGGTTTCTCCGGATTTCTATGTTGTTGTGTTTCAATTTATATCAACATTAGCTGTGAAAATAGAGCTTGATGTGGTTGTTCCATTGCTTCTATCAGGATCACGATCTACAGTTAAGTTGGTTTTCTGTTCAGTGTTTGTCCATCTTAACTAGTTTGACACAGTTAATTTCCTTCACATCAGGCTTTTTAGAACCTCCCTGTGTTCTTTGTTCTTCTAGAAAGATTACCAAGCTACCTGTTAGGTACTTTTCTTATTGTTTGTTGTAACGATTAAGCTTTCTTATTTCTTCCAATACTCACTCTTTATATTTTCTGCCAGACTTTATCAATCAGTTATTATGAATAAAATTTTTTATTGTTGGTATGATATAAATCTTTGTTTAATAAAAGGCATCATACTAATTAACAAATTTGTGTTCTTCAATCATTAAATGTTAACATTGCTTTACTTTCAGCATGTGGACAGCACAGAAAATAGCAAATCAATTTCAGTGAGTTGATGTTGATTTCTTGAAATTTCTAATTCGTGTACTTCAAAAGGCCTGTCCCTTGTAAGATTTAAGACCTAATTTTGCTAAAGATTGTGTCTGATCGTACTTGTTCTATGTCTAGATTATTAAGGCATCCGGGTTAATGTATTCATCATGCAAAAATGTATTCTTGTTTGTTATTTAATTGTTAGACCGTTTTACGCTAGATTTCCGATTTCTTGTTATAGGTTTAATATACATACATTCACCAATTTTAGTTTGTGACAGTTTTGCAATTATCTTTTAATCCCATTCAGATTTTGTTTCAATCACCCTGTTTATCTCTGAAAACTTCCTTTAGAAATAGGTAGCAATATTTCTAAAGATGTAATGATATTGAGTATGTCCAGAGGTCTTTTGTAATAGGTGAATAAATCGGTAAAAATAACCGTTGTTTCAGCGAACTGACTCCGGAAAAACAGCAATGTCAAGTCTGGCAAAGGGCGGACACAGGCACTTGTTAATGGAGATGAAGAGTTTCATGGTGAATGTGGGGGAAGATTCTGTAATATTTTTATCACTTTACGATAGCAAGCAGTCCGAATATATCAGGTATGGAAACTGTTATTTTTGTGTTTGATCTCTCCCTTTGAATATGGTCGTTTTGATAAGGAACTTTTCAGGATAGACTCAAACGGATGTTATGTATCTTTTATCTTTATATTTACATAGATTAATTTGGATGGCAAGAAGGTCCTAGAAAAAGATGCTAGGGGATTATATTTTATTTCATATGTGTTGATAACCCTGTTTTAAAATTCACCCTCCACCTTTCAGAGAACTCGTCGGTAGAATTAAATTTATAACAAAATATAAATGTAACAAAAGAATTTCTGTCAGTAAAATATGGTTTTGCATCTCTTACACTACCCCCCCCCCCCCTCCCAGCGAGAATGGTCACGCGACGCCACTGCGAATACGAGTAATGTATTTGTTATAGTTATTGCAAAAGATTTATTATAGAGAGCAGTTCTATATTTCAAAGCAATGCTACTCAATCGAAATTCTGAAAATGGCTTTAATCATTTTCTTATATCACCAGTTAATTCTTCCATCGTTACTTAGACATAAACCTAATTTCAAATTGATGTTTCCACTGCATATATGTATGGTTTTTATCTGAATTCAGTGAAAGATACATGGTCTCGCTGAGTAAACATGGCATGCCAAAAGATCTCGATAAACTAGAGAAAATGATTGCTGTTTTTTCGGTATGCTACTTAATAATCAGTAAATTTTTTTTACGATCAATAAAGTAAATATGTTTTTTATCTTAGGTAACACATTGTAATACTATGTAATTTGTAAATCGTGATTTATTAGTTGTTAGCTTTTGTATGAAGCCGTTGCTTTTACTTACCCATAGAACAATAATTATTCTTTTGTAGAAGTTATTCATTGTTTAGGTCGTCCATAGTTAAAATTGAGGTATAAGGCACGAGCGATAAAATATTTCTTATATTATTGTTAAGCACAGTTTTCTTTAGCCAACCTCTTTCATTTAACAGTTTATATATTTTTCAGTTAATCGATAGTTCTCTTGGTAATTTCCCTCCATTGACGTTGCCAGTGACAGCTTGTATAATTTACTTAGATTTTTGACACATCGACGAAAAGATTTCATGGTTACGTTAACTTTTGAAATTTTTATTGATATCTTCTATTTATATCATATCAATATTACACAGGACCTGACAAGCTCAGATTTGCTTCGTGAACTGTATCTCGTCTGCCATGTTTTTAGACAAGGTTTGTTTAACCACGTATTTTTCAAATTGAATTGTTTCAGATTTCAAAGGTTTTGCATTAGCAACAATTTTTGCCAATAATTATTTTGGAATACACAATAACGCCTAATAAAGTGGGATAATTTAAATTTAACAATCTAAACGGGATTATTAACAGCTTTTATTAAATTTGATTATAAGTGGATTTAAAACAGAGTAATTTGATAAATTTGTGATTAAATAATAATTTACCTGCTGATTTCGCGTCTTTTAAACATGTTAAAATAGGATCATTGCTAAGTGGTGAATTGTTTTTGAGAAATAAACAAGTACGCTAGGTTTAATCAAGAGAATCACTCGTTGAGGTAACGAAAGAATGCTAAAGATTAAATTAGCTGAAAAGATGAAATATTAACAAATGGTTGAATGAATAATAAGTGTTTGTTTGTCTATAAATTTGTTTTTAATTGCTTAAATGTTTAAATATGTGCTTTATTAATTTACGATTATGATACATTTATCATGAGAAGAGCCTTAAATATATCTCGAAACTTTTAGGTTCAGATAGTGAAAGAAAATTATCAAGAACTCGAAGTTTGAAATCAGGTATTGGGGATACATAGAGACCGACATTAAATTTTAGAAAATAAACCAATGACCTTCAACAAAATTAAATGATGTAATTTTTAATGTCTAATTTCATTGAAAAGACATATTTTACATGCAATTGTAAATCTGCTATTAAAGGTTGATTACAGATACTTGAACTACGTTTTAAACAGTTTATAACATTTGAATTCTTGAAAGAAAGAAAACAGCATTTCAAGAAATTGGGAACCCCATTCTTTATTCAGATCAAATTTAAGCGTATTATTAATCATTTAAACAAAGATTTGCCTTCGAATAAAACTGTAGTTTCATGAGGTCTGAAAAATGACCTATATCGATGTTTCAATTATTGCTAAAATCCCCATCATTAAAGCAGATGTAAGTTACATTGATAAACTGTTATAAAAATCTAGCAAATAAGATTCAAATATTCTAAAACATCAATAACATGCTTATGATATTTTATAAATATTATTTAAAGTCTATCTAGAGTCTTTAATTTTCTTGAGAGTATTTAATCAAAATAAAATCAAAATATGAATATGAAAGTTTAATACGTTTCTTAGGAGCTTTCACAAGTCCTTTCTGTACAGTAGATTTTCAATGCAGGACAATAAATATATTGTTGGGAAGAATGGTTATTTAATATACAGCAAACTCAAACGGTCCTGTCAATAGATATTGTACAAAATTACAGCAACCCATTTATGCACTTGGTCTTTTGAAACTGATGGAATATTCATCCGTATTCTGCTGCACAGGAACTTGAAATATTTTCAGCCATCAAGCAATAAAGCAACCCTGTTGTCAGCTCTCTATTAATTCTTTTTGATATTTTTTAGGAAAACTCGTGATCGATTCAAAGAAGAACCCTCTAACTGCATTTCGACGGCCCTTTGGTGTTGGAGGTTTGCATCTGGCAATTTTATCATTACTTATGATAAAATTCATTTTTTCATTTATTACATAAATACATTCAAGAATGATATTTTCTGTCAATGGGAAGCATGTTACTGTTTTGTTCTTATCCCTGTAACTGTTTACACAATATTGTGTTCTTTTATTACCACCGCCAATTTTGTTTTTCAATTTCTCAAGTTTTTATGTTTGTTTTAGTTATATTAAGAACCTTTTATGTTCTGTTATGTTGTTAATGTTTTATTCATGCTAATAATTTCCTCCAGTTGTATAATACACAGCCCCAAGCTCGTGTGGTTTGACGCTTTACACGAAATTCTGAGGCCAAAAATGTCATACTCGAAAGGATTTTGGATGTCAAAAATTCGTAGACAAAGCTCATTTTCTGTGAAGTGTTAAATTGAAAGATCAACTTGCTAATCAGGTTGGCGATAAGTAATAAAATATTTAGGGCAATATAACAGGTAAATGACAAGATAGCTATTCATGATATTAAAAAAGGTTCTTAAAACACAATTACCAAATAATATATAAATCTTGGAAAATTACTCAAAGTCATGTTCATGTAACTTATTTCATTCTCCGAGAAAACATAATTTATTGAAAAGTTCTATTAGATAGCAATCCTGATTTGCTTTTCATTAATTTTTTTTAGTAATATTTGTTGCTGATGTTTTGAGGGAAGTTGTCGTTGATGAGGAACAGAAAGAGTTCCTTATGCCCGTATACAGGTTATTAATTTTTATTATCTTACTTTTATCAAAACATGGTCTTCGGCTGCATGTGTCTGGCCCATTAACGATAAATGATAACATTTTGCGCCATAGTTTTCTGAAAGATGAAGTTTTGTTTCGGGGGTACTCGTTGCCGGGAGGTTGCCTATGAAGGCTAGGAGTGTTATAAATAGTGAATCGATTTAAATAGAAGGGATATGAAACCCATTTGAATTGGATGCTTACTTCCTCAGAAGCCCCCCTGGTGCTGATGTCATCACTGAGTAGGCTACGGGGAAAGCCTTCATAATGCGGTTAGCATAAGGCCACTATCTTTATCTGGCCCTTGCCTCTAATTACTGACAGCATACCGGACTAACCGCAACTTGGAGTTTGACTTTAAATTTTGTCTCTTTAGTATACATATATTGATATGGTTTATTCAAACTGCTGTAGTTTTCAAAAAAGCAAACTTATGGGGACTTGGTTTGTTCAGTTTACTTAATTTAGCCTATTAAGTTAACTGATGAATTTCTATAATCCTTCAGTTAAAATAATTGCGATACTGTTAGCATATTATGTTGAAGTTAAAGTTTCATTCTTAATAATGTCAGTGGAACTTCGGATCCTTCAGCTTATGGCGATCTCGAAATTGTCATGGCTTTGATATTGTCTCTAATGTTATAGATAGTTATGTCTTCACTAAGCATTTTTCCTGTCTATAGTTGCAGTGAATCCGAGTTCCAGTATTTAGAAGAATACATAATAAAGAAGCAAACTGCCAAATTTAGCAATTCTGGCTCCAATCAAAACGGTAAGGAATGCCAGAGTAAATGTGGTATATTTTACTGACTGAAATTTTGTGTAATACATAAACGTTTAATGTGTAGATTAAAGGCAGCATACTTCCCTTCATTTAGCAACAAGTGTTTTTTCCAGTTTGGTAAAACGGTTTCTTAAAGATAAAATTGTAACACGAATTAATTTATGTTCATAATATCAAAGTACACTATAAGTCTTATTAAAGAATTAATCATTGAAGGAAACAGCAAACCTGCCGCTGTTGCCAAACGAAAATTTCAAGTGACGATTCTTTAACATTGCTCCAATAGAAGAAAAAAAACACTTTCTATTTTTCTAGAAATTTGCATTGGACTCAAACTGCTACAAGGTGACTTGGACAAGGTAAATAAGTTAATAATAATTTGCATATGGTTTCTTCACCATGTCATTTTAGCATACATTAATGATTTCATGAGCAGGAAGGGTCTTCGTAAGGGTGGCACAGGATAGTACCAGTGCTTTTATCACTGATTGTTTTGAGTCGCTAATCTTTGAAGCGTATTTGAAAGAAAAACTGGATGACCTGTTTAGCGTTTCCCATATTAGAATTTGGAGGGTCTAGTCGGCCTACAGCAATGATCTAAAATAGGGTTGCTAAACTTGCTCATCGGTGTATTCAGTGAGTCCATCATTTGTATGCCAGTAAATAGTGTTTGTTATTAAAAAGTGCAATTAGTGTTATTAGAGATTTCAGATAAGCTGCACACCATCAAACACGAAGACTTTTAGTTGCACAAAACCTTTGTCATCAAAGTTAGAGAAAACCAGATAGGATTGTATTAGACCTGAAGATTGGCCTAAAATCTCATCACTGCAACATCTGATTCTAAGCGATCGATAATTTCCAATGGTGGATAAACATCTTTCATTAAACTGTATTTAATATGACTTTATATTCTTATTGACGCTAGATTATCGACGAAAATCCATTTTTAAAGAAAAGCAAAGTTGCAGTCACAAGGCGCCTGGGATTTCCAGACATAGTCATGCCAGGTTATTACTTCCCTGACTATCTACTTATGCTCGCAAGGTTGTCCATAATGAAATTCTTCGACTGACATTTCCTCCCGATTTATTTTTAAAAAAAGCCACAAACTTACATTTACAGAACAAAATATGTATAAAATCATTACATGCTTTATTGCTTGCATCTTCAATTATACCTTACAATTTCACCTATGTTGGTTTAGATGCAATGGACTAATTAGGTTTTCAACTGTTTGGCTAAAAAAATATGTTTAGGCTAAAAATATTTTATAAATCTATCAGTAGTATAACTTGTCCTTCACTACCAGATACCTGCATTTTCATCTGAAGTACGTGCATAGACTTTGTCTTGTTTATTTTGCATGGTCATATTCGGCAACCCTTGCCTTCTACATGTTCATTGTCATTATTTTAGTCGCTATTCGCATATAGTTTCCACTTTCTAATTGTTACTTCCATAGGTGACATTCGCAACGATTTTTATGTCACAATTTCACATGCTGATTTTGAAAGAGGTAAAAAACACATTTTCCTTCTTAATATATTGTTTATTCATTAGATGCATCGTAACTGGTGTTTATCCCTGAATTTTCTTGTGAGAAAATTGTAAGTTTAGTAACTCTCTAGTTAGATTCAAATTAAGCAAAGCAATTAAATTATATATTTTACAACATGGTCATCTGAGCTCGATCACTTAGCATATTTCCATGTTCGCCTAAATGCAGCTTGAAATTTTGCTTTCAACTATTCAAGTCCATTTTTATGTTGCTAATTTGGAATTGAGATTCTCATTACCCTTTCTTTATGTATTATATGGCTGCCTTTTTCAATGTTACAAATTTCTTCAGGTGGGAAAACTGCGCAGAGAAACGTAGAAATAACCATGTCAGTTGTGACAGACAAAGGGAGAATTATTAATGTGAGTTTATCAAAAAACCTTGTCTTTGTTATGATATTCATTAATTTGTTTTATTAATCGGAATAAATGTAAGAAATATATTTTCTCGCAGTATGTGAGTAATTTTACATCTTTTGTTTTGAAGAATATTCATTAAAAAGTTTTTTTATTATAACCAAAAAATGTTGCTAATTGAATTAAACTGGGTACCTGATTTTTGCTAACATTTGCTAAAACCAAAGAAAAATTTTGACATATGTGTTGTTAGCACGTCAAAACGTTAGTCACAGTAAAGAAAGATGTAGGAAGATTGTAAAATAAAATAATTTTAATTGAACTGAGCAAAATTCTGAGGAAAACTGTTACGTTAACTTTTTTTGTGAATTTGAAAACGTGGTTTTAGCACAATTTTTACCCATGCAAGGCAATCTTCGATGTTTTGAAAATTAATGTTTTAGGACTGTATTGTTCTTGGAACCGGAGAAGATCCTGTTTCCGAATATCATTCATCTGTTTTCTACCACAATAATAGTCCCCAATGGAACGAGAAAGTGAAGGTATTGACACATTTTTGTTTGCTATGCAATTAGAGAAGCAGAAAAAGATGAAAAAAATGTTTCTGTTAAGAGCAGGTTCTATGAAATATTTTTCTAAGGTTTTGCATTGGTCTGCGATGTTATGTGTGACATTATTATTGCATAGCTTGCAAATTTCAATCCTTCTTCAAGATTATATATTTTAGAATGAGATATGTATTGCCCATTTAAAGGAAAAGCATAGTTGATGTCAGATCCGAATTCTGTTTTGATATACATCTTGCTTTTCCTAGATTAATCAATATTCTTTGATAATATTCTTGAAGAAAATATGTTTGAAATATTCATTTAAATATGTTTGATACTTACAATGCAAGGCATTTCAGTGCCTTTAGTCAGCCGAAACATTTTAGGCATGTGTTTGTTTTTAGGTATGATCTAGACAATTGTACTTTGCCGTCTTGCAACGTTTTTTGCTATATTTATGTTCCGTACTTTCATGTCCCACTCTGAATGTATATATCTTCCTATTACTTTTGTTTCAAGAAAGTTTCCGATTACTGAATCATCTGCTTCATTAGACAAGCTTTAATTGGCAATATTAACAGCACTGTCTGCAGTATTAGATATTTTCAGTTTTGCTCACGCTTTACGTATTTATGGTTGGAATGAAATATTTTTCTGACAAAGCGTCGTTTCTACGAATATAAGTGCTCTTTTAATTGTTGTTACAATGTATGAATGCAAATGATTACCCAAATTACGTTTTCCACAGATTGAAATCCCTTTAACTGAATTCCACAAGGCTCATTTAAGATTTACTTATAGTCACTGTACAAGACATGAAGGTAAGTAGTTTATATAACTGTTTATATAACTACTTGGGTCCCAGGTTGCTAGTATAGCTGTTTTAATGTTTTTTCTATGAGCTGAGAAGATGTTTAAATTGGCTTTGGCTTAACGGTCATACCATCTGCTTTGCCTAGTATCCTTAGGCACGTTTAATTGTCTGGGTGAAAGTCAAATGTAAAGCATACTATATGTTCTTTTTATGGGTTCTTTCTCTTTCTAGGACGTTCAAAGGGAGAGAAATTCTTCGGTTTTTCATTCATCAAACTTGTCAATGAAGATGGTACAGTATTACGAGACGACGATTATGAGTTGCTTATTTACAAGGTAAGGGATCCTAACGTGTGTTTTATTTTCAAATAATTATTATCGAAAAGTATGAAAGGTACAACATAAGTCTTTGGAAAATAGTGAGGTGACGTGAAATGTCTCTATTTAATGACAAAAACACAGATTCTTAGGACTTGGTTCGTAATAGGCTTTTACTATTGTTTTCAAATTTTGGAATAGAAGTTCATTAACAAGTACCTTGGTGTCGTTAGCAGATCTTTGGAAAAGTTCATGTTGCATAACTTTTGCATGAGATGGAATGTTTAAATTTTTCCGAAAATTTATCTGCAAGTTACTGGATCTCTTGGTGATCTGCTGGAAGTAAATAAGAATAAGCGTAATTGAAGTAAGACTGTAACCAGCACCGATACAATTTTCCCAGTTTATCGCATACAATTTTGCGAAGTAGTTCAGTTTGTTATTATGCTCTGCTCCCATGCTTCCTAAAGTTATCTTGGCAAATTCTGCGTCTTTTTCAGATGGACTCTCACGTCAACTTCACAGATGTATCAACATACATGAAATTGGCCTCGCACCAGACAGACCTAGATGCCCAAAAAAGTGCAGGGAAAGTAATCAGTGGGCCCAGCAGAAGCACAAAGGAATCATTTACAATAAAAACCAATCTATGCTCTACAAAACTGACTCAAAATTGTAAGTTCTTTGTTGTTTTTTTCTAATTGGGCAAGGATGCTCTCCAATTAAATAGGCCCTTTCCACAGAATTTCGATTTCTAGTTTTAAGAACAGTACCTTCAGTCCCACATCAGAGTTCCATGTTATAGAAAAGAATAGTGAACCTTGTTACATAATATTTTTTAAAGCTCCAGTATAATTCAAAATGATATGAACGCTCTGTATTTTATCTAATTGCGTCCTTTTTCTGTTCGGATATGTTTGAATGTCCGTTGCAAGTGTAATCTCCTGTTACAATTTTCAGTTGGTTATAAAGTTCAGTTGGCAAATATCAATTTACCGTTTGAGAGTTTTGTCATTCCAAAGGAACGTCTTCGAGTGATCTTTTTTTAATTCATTTTTAGCTGAACTCGTTGGTTTGCTCAAATGGAGGCTGAAGCCTGATGACGTTGTCACTGCACTAACGTCAGTCTTAAGAGTAGAGGCCAAAGAAATCGTTAAGGTAGACAATTTCAACCAAGCCTTTAGTTGCAGTCTTTTAACTCCATTATTCTAAAAGTCTATTTCTATGGGACTTTTTGCCTGAACATTTGGTATATTGATTCTTTCTTGCAATTTTTTTAATCTCTGAGAACTTTTGAGAGTGAAAAAAGTCTTTGGAATGTTTCAAAATTTCAAATTTATTTGCTATTTATTGCTGCCATTGCCAATGATAGTTTCTGTCGATATTATTTTGAATAATAACTTGACAAAAATTAAGAATTATATTTTGTACACTGTGCTTCTTCTTTTTCAGTTTCTCCAAGATGTTTTTGATGCATTGTTTAATATTTTATCAGACCGAGAAAATGAATGTGCTATGGCAGTTTTGAAAGTTTTGGTAAGAAGCTTAATAAATTTACACTAATCTGTGTTAAGGTAAACCTTTATCATTTCAGTCTAGTGGTAGTGAAAACTGCAAAATCCTTTGTTTGAAACAGATAAGTAAATGATTTGATTGACGTCAAAAGAATAGGTTCACAACCCGATTCTTTTAAAAATTTTGATAGGTTTTTTTATTCATTTTGCAGGTTCATGTAATTTGTTTTGTTGAAAGTGAAAAATACAGGAGATTCAAGTCTACAATCGACAGTTATATAGAGGAACATTTCAGCGGGGCTCTTGCTTACAAGTACGTTGTCATATATTTCACTATTTTAAATTTCATTAACTGACAAAGAGCAAAAGATGCCAAATAGTTTTCTATACCAACTTTTGAAGGATGTTTATCAGCAGCTAGCATTGTAGCTTGGCAAAATTCTTAGCAAAATATCAATCTTTTAACCCTGTTTATAAATCGTTTGATCTCCACAGGAGCTTGATTTTGTGTTTGAAAGAAGTTCTTCAATCAAAAGCTGATCCTGAATCAAAACAAATGCTTACAGATACAATGAAGGTGAATTTCCTTTTCTATACAGCTACTACTCAGTAGAAAGATGTTACGATGAATCTGGAGAGAAACTATTCACACTAACGTAAAACAGAAACCCTTGTCTAGATTCATTTCACAGTTGTTTTGAAACTGTCCCCATGGGTACCTAGGGGTCACCTCTTAGAGACCAAAAGAAGTACGGAAAAGAACTTTCCATCCTACCACATCATGTTGTTTGCCCAGAACGTGCCCCATATTTTTGGAGTAGTGCCTTATTTGCTAGTTATGAACTTTGCAAGGTGCCCGTTTCTTAGTTATAGTGTCCCTCTAATTTCTAAACAGTTTCAATGTCCCTTACTGAAATGTAATTCTATACCGAGCACTAAAACGAAATATATTTAAATGGGAAAGAAAGAACACATCGAGTTTAAGTAACGAATAAAAGTATGACCGATAATACTAGTTATAACCGATTTAGATGTTAATGAAATATTTAATGTTTTTTTTGTCCGAAATTTCGAGAAAGCAAAATATTGACTTGGGATTTCTAGCACGCTCTGAACTTTCGAACTTCTCTAAAATTGGAGGAAGCAAAAATTGAAAAATAATAAGAAAGGTAGGCAATTATTTAAAAAGCGTATAAAAACAAAGAAGAATGAAGGTTCGAAAGAAGAAATTTGTCAGTAGTTGGAAAGGACAGTTTGAAATTTCACATGGAAACAAGGAAGAGGTTTTCTATTAGCGTTTTTATTATTCTCAACTCTAAGCTTACCCTTAACTGTAAGCAACCTGACAAAAGGGTTGCTTTCTACTGCTTTCCACTGACAAAATCAGTACGACAACACAATTTTGACACTTCTTTTTCTTTGCAGAGCTTTCCAACGGTGCTGATATTTATCATCAAATCAAAGTTTCTTCATAGCAGGTAATGATGTTGTGGTTTCAGGTCACAGAGACTATGTCTATTAACACATTGCTTTTTTGCCTTCATCACTAGGTTAAACTGCCAAATACAAATCATAAGAAGCTAGTGATCTAGTTCACTTTACTTTCACTTCGATTCCATCGTACAAATTATTTAAAAAACTGTTTGTTTTTTCTCCTTATATTAAATATTTTTATTGAGAAATATCTTCTAAGTGACTTCAGTCTTCAGTTGCGTAATCAAAGAAATTCATTTAGAGTTGATAATTTTTTAATCGAAAAATTTAGGGAAGCTGGTAAATCTGTGTGGAATCTTTCATATCAAAATCTGGAATCTTTCATATTAAAATCATATGATAGTTGTTGATATGGTTTTGCAATTTGAAGAAAAATTTAAGCAAACGGTAAATGTATTCACTATATGCTCGATGCGTTTATTCTTTTTCCTAGATCTTCGTCATCATCAAGTTTAGGTGAATTTCAAGACATGCTGAAAGATTTATTCTCAAGCCTTTATAAAATGATGCAAAAAACCTCGGAGCCGATAGAAGCAAAGGTGTGCTCCTCTTTGTTTTAACTGTCGTTACTAGAGGTAGAAATATTTACTTGTGTATTTGAACTCTTTTGAACTAATTTCAGATTGCATTGTCTATTCTGACTTAACAGTGCTCGATGTGCAAAAGCACAGAGCAATAGATATGGTAGAAGGTAGGCTAAAAACGAGACATGTTCTCTGTTACTCCGAGTTCCGTGCTTGCGCACTCATCAGACAGACTATATTCGATATTACTATTTATTTATTTATTTATTTATGTATTTCCACATATTTATTTTTCAACACATTGTTCATTAATTAATCAATTAATTTATTTGTTCATTTATTCATTCATTCATGCATTCATTCTATCCCTCGTTCCAATTTCTTTACTATATGTTTCTTTTTTTAGATAAATGCATTAGATCAATTCAGCCAAGTCGTCGAAGAGTTGTCTAAAGTTTTTTCTTCGAAAGACGTTGGGTACGTATCCTTTATTTCTAACAGTAGTAAAGTAAACTTTAGAAATCGGTGAACGTCCATAACAAAATGACAAAGGGTTTCAATCTCTTTATAACCCAAAGGAAGACAGTAATTGATTAGTTTCTCCTTAAGGGTGTCAAACCCACATTGGGCATAGGTGTTAAGTAGCCAGAGAAGAGACAGTGTGTGTTTAGTAGCGAAATATATACATAACATTTTAGCATTTACACGAAAACTAACATAACTCAGCAGTAAGCTCGTTAAGAATGTCAAAAGCGATTAATAAGCAATTACGAATGTCATGTGATTGTCATGTGACTCATGTGACTCTACTTGACATACTGGGGGCCCGGCGAAAAGCTAATCTAGTAAATTGTCTATTAGCTGCGCGTGAATAGCGTCTCTTGCTACGAAGGCTGCCTTGCGTTGTGGACGGGTATTTTCGTTTGAATGTTCTTCATTATTCTCTGTGCTTTCTTCTGGAGTCGAATGGCTACCCGCTTGCACTTCTAACGGATAGAGCTTGACGATTGAACGAGTGGTACATCCCTTTGATGTGCGCACCACAGCAGCCCTACACAGTGAATCAGCACCAACAATGAGTTCAGTGACAACACCTAGTGGCCAGCGATGTCTAGGGGTGTCTGTGTCTGCAACCAATACCACATCCCCAACATTAACGGTACTGCAAGAGGTACGACGGCCTTTATCGTGAAATGAATGTGTTTCGCGGAGAAACGATAAATATTCCTTGCAGAAACGATCCATAAAGTGATGGTAGAGAACTGATCGACGACGATGCGCGTATGAGATGTTATCATGATCTCCATAGGTTGGGTCTGACAATGTGTCCTCAGCAGAAGGGTGTGGCAATGAGGTGATGCTGAAGCCGAAAAGCAAGTGGCTAGGTGTGAGCGGCTGCAAGTCATTTGCATCAGAATTGACGTATGTTAGAGGACGATCATTCAAAACTGCTTGAATCTCCTTAATTAGGGTTTGTAACTCAGACATCGTAATCAGCGATCGGCCAAGAACTTTTTTAAGCGATGTTTTTGTTAGTCCAATCAATCTCTCGTAGACACCGCCCCAATGGGGACTGCGCGCGGGTATGTAGCGGAAAACGATTCGTCTTTGAGCAAAGGCGTGCTGAATACTTTGAGTTTCGAAGAGCGAAAGTAATTGTTGCAAGTCTTTTTCGGCGCGTTTGAATGTTAGAGCGTTATCTGCTAAAATGAAACGCGGTGTCGAAAAAACACTACAATGACGACGGAATGCCATGAGAAAAGACTCCGTTGTAAGGTCTTCGACGATTTCCAAGCTAATTGCTCGTGTAGTTAGGCAAGTGAATAGGCAAATGTACACCTTGCGAAAGTTCCCATTGATGTCTTTAACAAGTAAATGACCGGTAAAATCAACACCAATGTTTGAAAACGGACGGCTGGACGTGTCCACGCGAAATGTTGGCAACTCTGCTGACATAGGAAGCGGGTAATGTCTTCCAGTGACTCTCTTGCATTTAAGACACTTACGAAGTAGGTTGCGTGTTACAGAGCGAGCACTTGGTACCCAGAAACGTTTGCGTAGAGCGACAATCGTACCACCAACACCGATATGATGCAACTGTTGATGATTATCAAGAATCAGCAAGTCAGTAAAACGTGAATGCTGCGGCAAAAGAATCAATGAAGAGTCGAAATCAAACCGACCCTTGGTGCGAATGATTCCCTTTTCATCGAGAAACAAATTAAGCTGACGAACAATGGCTGGTGCATGTTCAAAGCTTGAGCTAGAAGACGATGTTAAATATGTAAGTACTGTTGCATAGTGTTGATGCTGTTGAGAAAGAATCCATTCTAGCTCTGCTGTTTCGAGTTCAGCAGTCGAGGGCGGTTCCTTTATCCTTGTGCGCGAGCAAAAACGTCGGACGTAAACGGTTGACGCTAAAAGACGAGAGTAGTGATTAAAACGCTCTAGCTCGATAACGTTGCACACACTTGGACGTATTAACGTTTCGGAGAGTTGCTGTTCAGCAACAGCAATGAGTGTTGTTGTAGTGGGCGCCTGTGCCTTAGGCCATTTAGGCCACAAAGCTTCTTCGGTAATCCAAGATGGACCCTGACTCCACAGCGGTGATCTTTGTAAAGACTGTGCCGAGCAACCTCTTGAGACTATATCTGCAGGGTTCTCGTCCGAGGCTGTATGGCCCCAGAGAGACGAATCGAAGAGCCTGTTGATAGCATCTACTTTATTTTGTACGAACTGCTTTAACTTGCGTGTAGATGACAACCAGTATAGGGAAATTTCTGAGTCTGTCCACAAATGAACGTGAATACACGAGAATTCCTTTTTCAGAATTGCGAGTAGGTGGTTGCAAAATTGCGCCCCTATTAACATAGCACTTAACTCTAATTGAGGAATTGTGAGACCTTTTTTCCCTCTTGGCGCTAATTTCGATTTAGAACCTACGAGGGTGCATTGGGTTCCCTGACTTATGTACGCGACCGCGCCCATAACAGATTTACTTGCATCTGCAAAAACATGCAGATGAATAGGCCGAGAATTGTCGAAGTCTGCCCATCGTGGAAACTGAAAACGGGAGGCAATATTGAGCTCGTGTTCGATATTTTTCCAGCCTTTCGCTTTGGCAGGGGGTAAGGGCTGGTCCCAGCCAAATTTTTCATCCCAGAGCTCAGCAATAAAGAGGCGAGCGAGAATGCACACGGGCAAAACTAAACCAAGTGGGTCGAATAGTTGACTAGCAATACTTAATACTTTACGTTTTGTCAGAGATTCAATGGGCGAATCGAAATTTTTCACTGGAAAGTTAATACAATCCTTTGAAGCATCCCACTGTAGGCCTAGTAGAGAAATAGCCTGCGATTTAATACCAGTGTTATTAGAACTGATTTGGTCTTGCAATGCTTTCGAATTAGTTGACCACTGACGTAGAACAAAATGACCTTCATGCATTATTTCGCGCGCTTTATGGAAATAAGCAATGGCTTCAGCCTCGGTTTGAGCCCCGGAAAGGAGGTTGTCTACGTATAATTTCTGACTAATATCAACAGCTACGGGGTGGCTATATTTCTGCAAATGTTCAAGCAACACAGCACCAAGAGACATTGGACTGCTTGTATGGCCGAAAACGATGGTTGTATATGTATATACACAAATTTCTTTTGTTGGATCATTGTCTTTATACCAAAGAAAACGCACGAAGGGCCTATCTTCCTCCTTGAGTTTGATATTAAGAAAGGCGCGTTGAATATCAGCCACAAATGCATACTGCGGGAAACGAAATCTGACGAGAAGTTCGAGCAGATTATTGAGAAGACACGGGCCAGTGTAAAGACAGTCATTTAGACTGACTTTACCTGCGTTCGCTGCGAAAACTATCCTGAGAGGTGTAGTTTCAGAATCTTTGAGGACGAAAAAATGGGGCAAGTAGTGACATCCCTCCTCGGGCCAAGGTTCATCTAAATCACGTAATTCCTCAATGTACCCCTTACTTAAGTGCTCTGCCATAACTTTACGATACGTGTCCATAAGATTGAGTTTAGTTAAACGCGCTGTTACTTGATCTAAACGCCGTTTACAAAGTTCCAGATTAGACGGTAAGGGCGGGTGGTTTGTTTTCCAAGGCAATGGGGCAAAGTACTGCCCGTCACAAAATTCAATCTGCTTTCGGTAACCATGGAGAAAGTTATTTTCTGGCTTGTCGTTTTCAGGGTCACTAACAAATTGACCTTGAAAAAGTCGATCGACTTGAATAAGCAAACTTTCATTGTCAACAAGATTTTGAAAGGAAACATTTTGGCTAGCATCGTTATCTTCGCACAACACATCAATGCACTTTGTGACTACTTCGGAATCTTTAATAGCGTGATTATCAATAATAGCAGTAGTAAGCATCGCGTTTTGTGGCCAAGGGCCATAAAGGACGTCACCGAAATGTGATTCCTGGATTAATGGCTGCGAATTATCTTGAATAATTTCCCCAAGAAAACGATAAGCGGCATCAGCACCCAAAAGAATATCAACTGCAAATTTATCTTCTTCAAAGTCGTTTGCCAAAGTTAACCCTTGAAGACGGGGGTGCGATTTGAATTGCGAATACCCAGAGTGATCTAGAGGCTGAACAATTTCCTCAGTAATTAAAACGCGTACGTGTTCGATACCTTGTGGGGTTTCCAAGCCAATTTCTGTTACCCCATAATTATGTTGGGTTACTGTCCCTCCAAAACCTGACACAGATAATAATTCGCAAGAAATTGGGTTTAGGCCTAATTGAGATGCAAAGCCTGACCTGACGTAACTGCGCTGCGAACCTTCATCGAAAAATATTCTCGCTGCAAGTTTCTTATCGCTGGAAACAGCAACCCCTTTAGCAGTTTTCAAAAGTATAACATTTGCAGCGTTGCTTGCTACGGTTGTTTGTTCAGAAGCAATTTCAGGCGAAATGTTAGCCTTAGCATCTGTAGTAAACTTGTACGTTGTTTCATCATTACTAGATACATCAACAACATTAACGACAGAGTTAGGTTTATGCGAATAGGAATCAATTTCATCAACGTTGAACATAGTCGAAATTACTGGCGAAACAGAACAACAATTTGTTACGATTTGTTGTGATGGCGTAATGGATGTCGTTTGTGTGTCATTGGTGGTGAATTGTGACGAGGATGACTCATTTTTGACTACAGAAACGTGTGCGTTTGTTCGTGACTTGCTTGGACTAGCATTTCGTGGAGGTTGAACGTTAGAATTAGACTGGTAAATTTGCACCCCGTGAATGCTTGTGTGGTGCTTTCCCTTACACTTGGAACAACGACCCCTCGAATTACATTGAGAAACAGAGTGTCCCGAACCTAAACAGTTAAAGCAAAGCCTTTTACGGATAATAGTTGCCCTTTTCTCGGATGCGGACTGGGAACAACGCTGGGTGTTATGTGGACCAGTGCAAAATTGGCAACGTAATTCGCTAGATGCAACCAAAGTGCTTGTGACAGACGGGGGTTCGTAAATTTCATGTCTTGCCACGGGCTGAAGAACTTGTGATTGTTCCTCTTTTGCAAGAAACTTTTTGAAATTTTCAACAAACAATTGCAAGTTGAAATAGGATTCTTCTCCACAGTCTCCTATGGCACTACGAGCTTTAACAGGTAACTTCTCTTCAATAATCGGAATTATGAAAGGAGCACAAGCTGCGACATTAACGTTTAAGGCTTCTAAAGAACGAATGTCCCCCATAACTGAATTGTAAAACTGGCGAATACTAGCGGCAAAGGGCGTGGGCTTTGGCATTTTGAGAAGATTCATTATGTGGGCCCGAATTATACGTCTGGGGAGACCGAAATTCTCCTTTAGCATTTCTTCTAAAACTCCGTAATTTAGTTCGGAGGGTATTATCCCTTTAACAGTATCTAAAGCTTCTCCCCTTAGTTGACCCACTAAATACGTGAACTTTGCAGTGTTAGGCAGGTCTGGAGAGTTCCCAACTTGTGACTGGAAACGTTCCCAAAAGCCAAACCATTCGGTAATATTCCCATCAAAGGTTGGAAGGTTAAGATCGGGCAATTTTGATCGAGAAAATGACTGTGAATGATGTGGCTGTGAATTGGTTGTGGATAGCTTATCAAATTTCGTTAGAAGAAATTCAATTTTATCGATTTTACCTTCTATTTCCATGGCAAATACCTCAGCTTCATCGCAAAAGTCGTCGAGTTCGGCTTCATCTTCTAATTCCTTGAACAAAATGCTTCGTAGCTCCTTTTCAATTGCGATACTTTCCAACTGCTTTGCCTTTAACGCTTTAAATGATGATGTTAAAGAACGAATTTCTTCCTCTTGTAAACGCGGTACGCTGAAAAGCGTCGAAGCTTCGCTGTGTATCTTCGTGAACGAACGGCGAATCTGCCTCCTCTCCTGTTTCAACTTCTCTAACTTCGATTTGGGCATTGTTACGAATGCTTGAAAACTTTCACAGCAGCGAAAGAACGAAAACGAAACGTAGACGGACAATCCTGGTTACGGCACCAATTTGTTAAGTAGCCAGAGAAGAGACAGTGTGTGTTTAGTAGCGAAATATATACATAACATTTTAGCATTTACACGAAAACTAACATAACTCAGCAGTAAGCTCGATAAGAATGTCAAAAGCGATTAATAAGCAATTACGAATGTCATGTGATTGTCATGTGACTCTACTTGACAATAGGCGATCATTACATTCCATCGGCTTTGTGCACTGTTTTGATTCCAAAGACCCAAAACGTATTTGATGGCTTCCGTTTCGGGCTCATTATGTTTTCCTCGTCATTGTCGAAAAAATTCATTAACTTAGCATTTTTTTCTATTTCTGGGGGCGGAGGCCGCTTACAACCAAGGAGTCCCGCGGAAGTAGGCGGGTCAACCTTGGGGCAGCCTGCCACCCGTCAAAAATTGATAGCGTTCAAAGCGCTGGATCTGGCGTCACCCAGATCGTTATTTTCCTTACTCATTAGTTTAAGGCCAACCTGCACCTGTCATTCACAGTTGTCTCGCTTGAAAGTGGAATTACTGTACTTATGGGTTATAGAATTGGCGCATGCGCCCAACGTTGCAAGACTAAATCAATTAGCCATGTTTGCGTATTCTTTCGATGTTTTCAGGTATTAAAACTCTACAAATGTGAATAAACCACCTTATTCTAGACAAGGAAAAGGGTTTGACAAGATTTTAAAGCATGCTTCTCACGAAGTTTCGCAAAATTGGTTGTTGTATGACTTTCTCTCTCTGTTGTTGTAGCTCTGTGATATCTGATTTTATCAACTGCGTTCCGAAAGTTGTTGGCTCGTCTTCAACACCACTTCGTGTTGCCAAATTGAAGTGCATTCGTAAAATTGCAGGGAGCTCTCTATTTAAGGACCGAGGTGCGTTAACCCCCACTTGATCACAGTATAATACTTTCTTGACTTCTTAGTGAGACGAAGGCTGTTTAGTATATTGTTTTTATTCTATTTTATCAAAGCTAAACCAATGGTGATTTTCCCATCTTTTTTCATAATGTTTTAATCATTATTTTGGTATATTGCAGCCCTACGTGAGACATTTCTTCCAACACTCATCGACCATGTGCAGTACTATATGAATACAAAGCAAGAATTAGCTCTTTGCCTCGAACTTCTCGGTGATGTCATAACAGCTTTGCAGAAGTCAGACAAGGTAGGTTTTTGGGCCAATTTGAAAAATAAGCTTAGCAAGGTTTGAAAATATTCTCAGAATTTTGGAATAGTTTGATTCACACATTTGATCGATTTTACTGTTGCAAGCAGAATTTTGCGTCTTCCGTCCAACGTATCACTTGTTAATGTGACTAGTTAGTATAAATCTCATAAAGTTCCTCTTTTGTAGCAATTATACATCATTAACAGTAGAGGTTTAAGATTGTAAAGTATGATAAGTGAATGTTGTTTCATAACATTAAGACAGTAAGATAAGTTGTTTCTGCATCGTTCGGTTTAGTTTAAAACGTCTAAAGCTTCATAACCCCTTAGTTCGTTGTTTGGTCAGTATGCTGTTTGGTCTTTCACAACTATTTAATATCCCTAATTGTTGCATGCTTTTGTTTGTTCTCTAGGAAATGGTGTTCAGTGATATTTCCCTGCTGGGCAAATCTTTACTGTTCATCTTGTTAAATATCTATCTGACCATTGACAGGACAGGAACGTTAAGGGTATGTACTTTCTCTTGTTGCTACGAAAAATGATTGTCTGTTTTCATCAAATATGATTTTGTGTGCATTCATGCCTTATTAAGTTCATTAATTCATCATGTTCATTCACCCCCTTTTGTAAAGAGGTTTAAAAATCCAAATTGTTACCCCAGTCAAAGTGAAACTACTAAATTTTTCTTTCTACGTAAACGTAGATATTAACAGCGCCCCTACATGAAAAGATGACCTTCCTTGCCAAAGGAATTTAAAAATTATCATCACTGTGTTTTTTAAAAACTAGGTGTTTTTGTAAAAATTGTTCTTTAGCCTATATTGTGCAAAAATGATTTAGGTATAGGTGTAAGGAAGTTTGACGATTTATGTCTTCTGTAGTCACTTTTGCTGCTTACCAACGCTACATATATCCCTTATGAAATTTTAAATATGCCCCACGAAAACATTGCAATACCCCACCTAACATTTGCTTGCCTTCTAAGCACAAAATCAAAATGCAGTTTTTCGAAATCGTGAGCCATTAGCAACAGGTCAATGTTTTGCTCTTTGTTTTTCCTTCTTTTCCTTCGTTCATCCTTTATTTTTTTCTCTTAATTTTTTTGTTTATTGAGAAAGTTGCTTTCCTGGGCTTAGTGAAAAATTTATATTCATAGATCGAGTGTCCCGTCTAGTATGAGATCGAAATATCACAATTTCCCTCTTTTTTCACTCGTAAGAACCTTAATATTTTACTTTTTTCGTACAGGGCTTAACCGTTGCTTGTCTGATTGGGCTGTTAAAACTAATGGAGGACCAACACTTCAACGAGCTCTTAGCGTCCTATGACGATAAAAAAAGCTTGAAGGTGAGTTATAGACAGTAATTAAGGGACAGTAAAATGGTATTCAAAAGTTATTTCTATGTGGACATTTAACTAAAAAAATTTCGAAACGACCTTTAAAACTGGCAAAGAAAGGCGCAATGAATTATATCGACATCCTTTGAATCCCAAAACAGATGACATTTTTCTGAAGAACGCCTATGATTTATGTTCTAGGAATTTTTGATGAAAATAATGGTGGCCTTCCAAGTGCTTCTATCTCAAGATGTCTTCCCAGAAGATTGGTTTGTGCTGAGAATCGTCTCCAACAAGTAAACTTTCCTATTTACTGCTTATTACGAATTTTCACTAAACTTGACAGCACTGAACGATGTGTGCCATGTTGTGCGTATTCATGTAGTGTATATATAGTGTGTAAATCTCCTTGCTTGTATAAACATAGATCTTATATATATTGGAATTCTGTTTATATTGTTTGTAAATTTGGACTTGGGTTTAGTTGGCTCAATAGATACTTTAGATACTTTTAGATTATATTAGGCTCATGGTAGATCTTATGATAAAAACTCATTTTTGACATTATACTGCATTTCATTTCAGCCTTGTGCTTACAGCAATCCAGTATCTTTCGAAAGCTTTCATCGATCATTTTCTATTGGGAACAGATTTTGAGTATCAGGTATTAGCAATTCAGATATTGTCGTGGATGATCTGTAGCGGATTCTTCAAGTGTCTAGATAGGTTAATGAGTTTTCAGAGAGAATTTGCCTATGAAACATTTTTTCTAAATGGCCGAACGTAGTTGAATAGTAAAGCATTGGGAAAAATTAGCATTTATCTTGAGGGTTGTTAAAAACCTAAAGCAGCGAGCAAACTTATTGGTGATAATTTTAAGCTGATATGGTTTTACAAAATGTTTAATCGACAAATTATTGAACTTCTATGATTGCACTGTTTATCGTTATAATCTTAAACTGTATTCAGTATATATTTGTTTTGAACTTCAATAGCGAATTTTCGATTGGTTTCTTTCCAGCTTTGGAACAATTACTTCCAACTGGCAGTTTCATTTATTGTTCAACCATGTCTTCAGCTAGAGACTTTCATGGAAAACAAACGAGACAGAATAATCGACCGGTAAGTGCGAGGATGGTTATCTTTCTATTCAAAATTCAATACTGTGTCGACAAGTAGCGGCGCCACGGGGGGGGGGGGGGGGGGGGGACTGGGGGGGACGTATCCCCCCAGTTCTCGGCAGGATCAATTTTGTAATTCGTCTAAATCCGATGAGAAAATGTTGGGGGAGGGGTAATATTTTGGCAACGTACTTTTTGTAATGTAATCCTAAGATTTTCAAACTGCCTTTACATAGCCAAAAATGAATCATGGGCGTTCCCTTCAGGTAACAATGGCGTTCCTTGTTAGTAAAAGGGCGTTTCCTGGTGCTAATAGGGCGTGGCCTACAATCCTTTGTTTTGGCCCCCCCCAGAGCGTAGTGGCTGGCGCCGCCATTGGTGTCGACATTTTTTTTCTTTAAAATTCTGACTTTTCTGCTCAATATGATTTAGATAAATGTGCAATGAAAGCCTTTCTTTTGAAAATCTGGTATTTAGAACTTTGTCTGACTTTGCTTTCTTTGATTTCTACTACTTAAAGAGTTAGATTTGTAGGTTCACCATGCTAAAAAACCCGCTGCATTGGCCTTGTCATTCTTTAACAAATCGATATATTTGACTTTTTCAGATACGGAGACATGCGGCAAATCATGGGTATGGAACTAGTCGATATGTGGGAAAACCTTGGTATGATTTTTGTTTTGTTGTCATCTTATCATATCGATATTTTCTAAAATGGTTTGTCTTTTAGATCAAATGAATTATACTTATTCGTAAAAATGTTGAAAGACTTGGAAAAGCTTTAAATATAATAAAATAGTTTTTACGAAATGGTGAATCGGGGGTATAGGTGACAGATTTTATGTAATGATCTCTTTATCTCTGAAGGCTGGCATCCTTCATAAAACAAGTGTTTTCGTTTCAATTTGTATTTTTCTGAAGGAAAAGATATCTCAAATCGTGATTTAAGATGCAATATTTAAATTTGTCATTTTTTTAGTATAATAATATATTTTGCTGTGCAAAGTTTCAAAGTGGCACTAAAACGAAATCTTATCTCAGGAAACAGTTTTTCTCTGTGTAATTTGAAAAAGAGAAAATTTTCTTCTGAAATAAATTAGCCAAATGAAATACTTCCAGATATATAGCATCAAAATACCTTTTAGACAAGCCGAAGCAATTTGATTTTTTAAAGGTAATGGAGACTAATACTTTCACTAATATGTAAAGTATTTATAAGTATCAGCAGCATTTTATGGCCATGTTGTCTAGCTTATTTATGCTCTCTTCTTAATAATGCTGTCTTTAATGTTATTTGTTTTTTTGTTGTAGGACCGCAAAAGAAAAATTTTATACCTGGTTTAATAGGACCCTTTTTGCAAGTCACACTTACCCCAGAAGAAGGTAAGCTAAATTAATTTGTGCAAAAACAATTATAACTTCTCTATAATCAAAGCATCATCCAACATTGCCTGCAACTTTCTGCTCCATTCATCGCATTTAGACAAACAAGCAAAAGACTATTGATAAGATAAAAGATAAGGGGATAGGATCAACTAACTGCTTTAGAAAAAGACTTGAACCGATGGATTATCTTTAAGAACTGCTATTGACAGCCTGCATTTATTCATCTACCTAAAAGTGCTACCATCTTGCTTTCTAATATTTTTCTTATTTGTTGACTGTATATCTTTGTGTTTCTGTTCACTGTTTCCGTTTTCTGTAAAGTTTTATTTCAGTGAAAAACCAAGTGGTTTATCTCTTTTCCTTTTAGAACTACGCAAGTCAACGATACCAATTTTTTTCGACATGATGCAAGTTGAGTTTGCTGAGGAAAGGAGTTTTAGAAAGGTTAGTACCCTTCAAGCACCCCATAAAAGCAATTGATGATCATCCACCCTCCCTTATGAAAGGATTCAATGTTATCAATATTGAAAGGGAAACCTGAAGCAATTTAAGCATTGACTTTTAGAGTTTCTTTCTATGGAGCCTTATGCTTTAGAATTTGGCCTTTTTTGTTGTTTTCAGGTGGAGACAGAATTAATCGACAAATTGGATATTCTAGTTAGTGGTGGCCAAGGTGACCAGGCATATGAAGAACTCTTTAGGAAATTGTGAGTTTCATAGCGATTTTCTGTCGCAGCCTTTATATGGTGAATGATAACAGTAAAAGCTCGCATGTTTTTGATAAGAGAAATATACTTGAAGACAAGTCAGATGAGTTTCTTATAAAAATAACTTTCTTATGAGACAATAGCATGACTCTCCTGTAAAGAAATGACAATTATCTATTTTGACAGAAAGTAAATAGTTCTTGCAGAGCAATGTGTTTTATATTCAATCAATTGCAAGGTAGTTTGTTTCTGAAAAACTGCGGTTTTGCTTCTTATTCATGGATGTTGTTTGGAAAGATGGAAACCGTTCCCCAAAACACAGTTATGGGAATAGAGGTTTTCCTAAGTTCACTTAATTCATCAGATATTCTTTGCAGGCCTTAGTGCCAGGGGACCCTTACGAACCTCTTTAGTTCTACGCATTTCAACTTCCCCATATATTTTGCATCGGTATTCAGACAATTTACGTATTAAATGATTTCCCAGGACTTTGCAAAAGCTCGAAGAATGCCATGATCCAGGGCTACACGAGAACGGAAGGAGATGCATTGAATCGATCACACAGCTTCTGAAGAGGCTACTCGATTACAGGTAGGTTAGCCTCGCTTAAATGGAACCTCGTTTGCTCAGTACCAGTAAGGCCGATTGCTGGTTTTATTATCTTCATTCTTTTCTTACTAGACATTGTTACTGGATAGTGCAAGTAAGGCTGCATTCTGCTTTCTTTTTGTGAAATGTATTCAATTTTGTCTTCGCTGTTTAAAACTATTTATGTAATTTAAACTAGTTGTTGCTCTGTTTTGAAATGACTCTGTGCTTCTTGGACAGTACGAATGGTCTTGTTTAACCCAAACCCCTTCAAGAAGCTTGTTTAGTGAATTTAGGTAAATACTTTTTCAACAGGGCTGTCATTGCTAGTGATGATTGTGGAATGGATGAGCAGATGACTTGTACAGTCAGACTACTAGTAAGCTTATTTCAATTTCATTACTGTTTTGGTGTTCTGTAGTTGTTACTGCTGTCATTCAAAATTTCCAATTTTTCGTTTCTACAGATAGACAGGGCACAGTTGCACTAACTTGATTTGCAATTCATTCAAACCGTTCGCTACATTTTAATTACAGGAAATTTGTAGGCAGCTTTTCGTAATCTGATCTACAATGTATATTTTCTGCAGCTGCATTACAATTTTCATAAAAAATTCCTGTACCTTATTACCATCTCCGAAAGTTTACCGGACGCTTTTTCCATCTGCCCATACTTTATCGGCCTCTAGATAAAGCTCAACTATAACGTCCTCGACCCCTTTTTATTGAGGAGGCTCAACCTTTATGTCAACTTAGTTCAAGATATTTCATCTCAAGGTCACTTTGATTAGCGATATGCTATCAAACGAAGATCTCTTTCAACCAAACATCTTTAAGTATTGAGAGCCTCTGTTGCATACTAATATAATCTTTAAGCCTTACAAAGCTTCAGATATCTGTCTATTAGTGCAGAATCTTCTTGGCGGTTTTATAATACTTCTGTAGGCAATTTTCAGCTTATAAATGGCTTCGGTAAGCTGATTTTATCTAGCACATTTTTACCCAATCCCTCTTTGATTCTATATCCTTTCAGCTGTGATTTATACCTACGAGTGATAAATTTGCTTCACTAATCAGGAATTCTACGAAAATCTCGACCGAATGGATATGTATATAAGATACATATACAAACTTTGTGATCTGCACATTGCTTGTGAAAACTACACCGAAGCTGGATTTGTCCTGTTCATGCACGCTTCTCTTCTTGATGTGAGTCTTAATTATTTTTTTTCTTCATTTGAACTTAAGCCTACATTCAAATAACTTAGGGGTAGTATTTTAACCACGAGCTTGTCTTTCCGGAAAAACCTTGCCACAATCAATATACGAGGCCCCTGTTATTCTTTGATTGATCTTTGCATATTCTTCTTTGTCTGATTTTCTTCCCTTTGGCATATCTTGTTCGCCAGTTATAGCAAATCTTTGTATCGTTGAAAAAAGCTGTAACATTTTTAGCGTACATTGCGTAGCATTTGTGTAAATTTTTAGTGGAAGGACAAATTGAAAGAAGAGGAACACTCTTACCCTGTTCAGCCTGAATGGGAAAGGAAAGAACAATTGTATCTGCGAATTATCGAATATTTTAATAAAGGAAAAGTGAGTAAATTTTTCCCATTTTTGCTTCAATGAGTTGGAATTCGCACGAGCCTCCTGGCTTTCAGCTCTTTCGCATGTTTGGCTGCTTGCATGTATTAATGTGCTCTTTCTGCATGTTTGTATCTAGGCTTTGATTAACACCGAACTATTGCCACATCTGCAATGGATTTCTGCTGGTTTCTTCTCAAAATTATATACCTTCTTCTACTATTAAAAAACACGCTGCTAAATTTTATAAATTTTGATATTTGCTAATAGACAACTATGTCTATATTTTTTAATTTACCTCCCAAAAGCAGAAGCAACACTAAGGAGTCATTCTAATTAACGTTGAATTTGTCCTAGATGTGGGAAAATGGCTTGAGTCTCTGTAAAGACCTCGCAAAAATTTATGAAACTCGTCTATTTGATTATAACAAACTTAGCAAAATATTGGTAAGTTTTTCGTTTTATAAATCTTATTTGTTTGGATCATATTGAATTTTGGTATTGGAATAGCGATGAAAAAGTATTTATAATTAGTTATCACTACTCCTTGTCAGAAGGTTTGATCCCTTACCAATTTTCTCAATTTGTAATCTTCATTGGAAATTGTTAGCTTTTTATTGACTTGGTTATACTAACCAAGATCAAATGAATTTTGAAAGCTGATTTATTTTAGCGAACCCAAGCTGAGTTCTACGATAAAATCATGAAGGAACTTCGACCAGAACCAGAGTATTTTAGAGTTGCCTTTTATGGTGAAGGCTTTCCACATTACCTCAAGGTAATTTTTGCTTTGCTTAATCTTTATTGAAGAGGTACTTCTTTCTTTAAACACCCTTCGAAAACCTTCTGTTGCCTGTCTCTGATAGAGTCAAACTTTTTTAAAGTTTTGTGCCGTTTGGTTTTTTTTTTCTTAAAAAACTTAAAAGGCTTACTGAACCATATTTTTAGAGCGCTAAGAATGCTTCATTATGGGCAATTTTATGTAACTACATGAATTTCTACATGCTTTTCTTGTAGAATGAGTCTTTTATTTATCGCGGTCTTGAATACGAGAGATTGGCAAGTTTCACACAAAGATTAAAAGCACAGTTTCCAAATGCTACGGTTATGTCGACAAACAAACCCTTAGACGATTCATATCGATTATCACAAGGTCAATGTATCCTTTCTTTAAAGCGAAAGTCTATGTTGATATTATTGACTGCATTAGTTCTGTTGCCCTTATTTGTACAGCATACTTCAAACAAGCTTACAAATTGACAGCCACCATCTATTGTTACTAATTGTACTATGTGGCTCTTATGTGATACCTCTAATTCTTTCCAGCATCTTTCCTTGCTCTTCTCATAATGCTCTACTCCTCTAGGAAACCGTCACCTTCTGAGAATTTTCCTAGTGAGCTTGATACTTTTTTCTTAACAATTGGTATCTATTTGGCTCCATATTAAATTAGGCTAGGATACAATGTCTATATGATGACAGTATGCTCAAGCAATCAAGGAATGACACATGGCATAATTTTCTCTACGTTTCTCAAACTGACATATGGCATAACAAGGAAATCGACCGTTTCAATAGTTCAAAGTTCCTATGTTCAAAATAGGAAAATTATATGAGGGTTGGTTTACGCTTTAAAACTCTATGGTTCTTTTTATTCAAATTCCCTCCTCTGAATCCCTTGCCTGACGATTCTTGTTTGAGTTTCTCTCTGTAATTTGTCTCTTTCTGTAAGTTAGCATGATCACGGAGCATTTCCGAATAAATCATTATTAATCTCACGACTTTGAAAACAGTGCTTTTTTTAAGACAACTAATTAGTAAAAGTTTTAATCCTCATGTAAGATGTGTCGTTGCGTATCATTTATTAAACTACATACATTGCATAAAACTACTTAACCATTTTAAGATATCCAGTGTTGTAACGTGCAGCCAATAGCTGGTAAAATTCGTGTTTTTGAAGGAAAACAGGTCAGCGAAAAAATAACAAGGTAAGGGGAATTATATTTGCCAGATCGTTTGTTAGAGACTGGATATTCATTTTAGCGTTGTAAATACTCTAATATTCTTTAAATATGTTATTAAGGGAGGGGAAAGGGGCAAATTATGGTTGCCTTCAAATACTGTTTTACCTCCACTCTGGTTTGATTATTTTTGCTTGGCGAGAGGGACAAATCTAACTCTGCAATTTAGTGCAGGAACAAATTGCTAAATATTTTTGCTCTACTATTGGGTCTGTAATATATGAAGGCTAAGTGCAAAGAAACTTTTGTTGTAGAAACATGAGTAGATGAATAAAAAAAGCAAGAAAGCTAGCACAACAAAATTTTGCTGCTTTTTATCATCTTTACCCATAAAGAAATAATTACATATCTGGACATCTCCAATTTCTCTATAGTTATTACAACGTGAACGAAGTTAAGGAGTTCAGAAATTCAAGGCCATTTCATAAAGGGAAAAAGGATGATGAAAACGAATTTAAGGTAAGTTTATTTTTTCAAGTCGCTGTTGAAAATGTTTTAGTATGTTGTAACATTTTCTAATGAGAGGATGCCCAAATCTGTTTCTTTTTTTGGAGGATATAAACTGCATTATTAAGTCAATAGTAAAAAGGAAACTCACTTGAAAACTACTGTAATTTGTATGAAAAACCCAAACGCTTAATGATAATTGGTTCGTAAAGCGATGTAAATCTACAATCTAAAAGATTGACGTCAAGCGATGCAAATCTAGTATATTTAAAACTGGTGCGTTTATCTCTGTTCACTGTGTCCTATATGTTACTATTATAGGGTTTTAGTATGTTATTTCATATAGTTTTTAGCTTTTATATCGCTTTGTTTATATCCTTTAGACACTTTGGTTGGAAAGAACGACAATGAAAACTGTCAATAGCTTTCCTGGTATTTTAAGGTGGAGCAGAATTGAATCGTGCCACAGGGTAGGTAGCTCTAAATGATTTTGCATTGCCTTCTAGATGATATACAAGCAATTGGCTAACATGATTGTATATTGTGTGGTGTACGCCGTGTAGTGACTATTATCAATATTTTGATGATTAATATTAGGGTTCGTAGAGTTGGTAAGGTTTAACTCATAGCTCGTATCAAGGTAGTTCAGGAGCTATCAAAATGCGGAATGAGTTTCAGTTAACGTGGACGTGCTCTGTTAGCCATTGTTGTATATCATAAGCAACAAGAACTTTCTAGATCTCTTTTTTGAATCTGAATTTTATTGAGAAACTGTTAATGTCCTTGACATGATTCTGTGTTTACCAAGCTTTTTTTCGTTATTCAGGAAGAACTAGATCCACTGGTGAATGCCAAACTGTCTATTGCTTCCAAAAACAAAGAGTTGGCTACTCTTGTGAGCCATTACGAAGGTTCTGCAAGAGAAAACATCAAATCTATGAGTATGGTATTGAATGGTGTCATAGATGCCAACGTCAATGGCGGAATATCTAAATACCAACAGGTGATTACAATAACTGTTTACAATGCAGCTGCAATCCTGACAAAATGTCGTGAAACACTAATGATAGCTGTTGAGGGCAAACACAGCCATTCTTTTCTCCTTCTTGGAATAATGTTAGTTTAATATAGATTGACCCAGTAGATTGGGAAGTAAGTTTATTCACGCGTCTTGCATGATATTTACCTAAACTATCAACATTGTTAAGGAGCGAAGGGGGCAGCAGTGGTAGTTTTCAGTAAAATAAGTAAAAAATTTAAGCTGCTAGATGTTCCAAGTAGTGTTGGCAGGCATTTTTATATTTCTGTACTTTCCTTGTCCATTTTCAACAAATGATTGCTGCTTCCCACCCTATTCCCCAAACCAAGGATGCTCCACCTGAACTGCGATGTAATTAATCTGTTTCAGCTTCACCCAGCCAAACGTTGTTAGCTTCAATAGGGTAACACATCATTATTTGATTCTATTAGGCCTTCCTGAACGAGGATTACTTGGAAACGAACGTCGAGAAAGAAGATGACGTGGAAGAATTAAAAATGCACTTAAGAGAACAGGTTTAAATTCATTATTTTCAAAATCTGCTTGTTAATAAACGAGTACCTTTTAGGCGGCTGGAAAATGGCTTTTTTTGTCGCGAGTTTGAGCTCATACTAGATAGGAACTACTTTCAGATGAATACAAGTTTCTAACTGTGTACGGACGTTCCATTCCTGTTGATGTCACGTTGCTCTATTCCATATGTTGTCTGTTTTTCTTCTCTTCTTGTTACTAATAAGTGTCATTTTTTAAACATAGGTCGACTTGTTGGCGTCTGGGCTAGCATTACATGAAAGATTGACTGACGCATCGATGAGACCATTCCACGACAAAATGGTTACAATGTTTGCACGAATGAAAGAGAGCATTGAAACCGGAGTACCTGTTGAGGTTTTCATACTTCGTCGTTTTTCTGTAATAGCATTTTATATGTGAACTAAAAATGAAATCTTTACATCAGTCTGATATGAAAGCTCAACCTGGTATGAATAACGTTGTAAAAATCTGTAAGATGCAACGAACTTTGTTTAGGCAGGCCACTTGCTGTAAATTGACATAGTTGACGATTCGAGATTAATGTTTTATGTTCTGCGTTAATGTGGATGTTAGAAGCAACTGAGGGAGACGCTAGTGGGTACACCCCCAGGAAAAAAGTCTTCAAACCAACCCCTTTTTATATTGGCATGGATTGCCTTTTTTGCAGAGTAAAGGCAACGCCCTTTAGATATATTATACATTAATTATTTAAATGTTAATTGTTTAAAAAACTGACGCGAGTAGAGCATTGCAAAGATATGGCGCGGGTGTGGCTGGAAGATGGCGCGGGATGATCTTCCCTGTACACTACAAGGAATGCAGACTGGCATCATGTTAGAAATTTACATATGCTAAATATGCTGAAACATAAAGAAACATATTTAAGCATTTACCGTAAATTGGTACTCTTTTACTAAATTTACGATTGACACAATACATAAATGCTTTTATAGATGATACCAATCACAGACAACACGCCAGGCTCCTTTAACATTTTGGAAAAGTAAGTTTGTATCTTCCTATTTAACCTCCGTGCTATTTTTCTTTAGGTAGTCTTTTTTTCATTCACACCTTAAGTTACATTGTTTTTCAAAACACTTTCTTTTTCCAATAATTCTCATTGTGAGCTGAGTTGCGTTTTCCTTGCATATTGTTCACTGTTTTATTACACATAGATGTATTTTGCTCATTTACCCTTTAGGACCATTCCCAGATCCCCCAAGTTGGCTCAGCGAGGCTCAAGAGAAATTGCAAGTCCGTTTGAACCTGAAAAGGTAAATTGATGATGAGTTTATGAACAGCTGGTTGCATGACTGCCGGAGAACTGTTTTTTTATGGAAAGCATACAGGGAAGAGGATGTCCTTGAACATTTCATGTAAAATTTGATTCTTTAAAGGGTGTACTTTGCTTAATTAAACCCTTTTGTAGCAGGTGGTAGGTGAGATTAAACAGCGGTTTCAGGACTTCAAATTACCCGATGAACGAAAATGGAGTTCTTTAACCCTTTAATATTTGTGTTCTGCTTTATTTTTACGCTTTTGGAATTTTATTGGAAATGCACGGTAATTTGATAGTAACTGTCTTAGATTTGTGCTTGTGCTATCATTTTAGCCTCCTTCCATGCGTCAAAGAATATCCATCGTGGGCAAAAGGATAACAGATACATTCTCCACATCGAGCTCACCCTCGGGCGATTCGCCTTTTGATTCCAATTCTGGAAACAGCAAGTCAAGGTAATGGAGATCAATACTAACTGAAAACTGACTGCATTTTTACATTAGACTCTAATTTAACTCATGATCAGAAGTATTGTTTTCTCCTCCATATTAAGCCGTTTTCCGTCGGTAAATTTCTTTGGTTGTTTTTTTTAATTATTCTGAAACTTTCCTTTTTATGAAGAAACCTTTCGCTAATATTTGTTCTGTTCCATCACTTTGTTGTCAACAGCAAAACCATGGAACGTCGAATAACAAATTCACGATCAACCAGTGCATTATCAGAAGAATTGTCGAATGGTGGTCCCCCAGTGCCCCCAAGAAGGGTGTCAGTGCCTTCATTCTTGACAAGAGGATCGGCTTCTTTTTCACATAAGGCAGGAAAAGGACTTCTAAAGCCATCTACAAACACACTTGGAAAAAGTGGAATTCTGGCCGGGGTAAGTTCTTCAAACTTTCAAATTCTTGTTTCTGCTTCCCAGAAATGAAAGACTGACATGTTTAACGGTGTTTCCATTGGTGGCAGTTGTCAGCAATCAAGTATTGTATAAGGTATATAAAGGAACGTTTTTACCCTTGTATTGGCTTGTAATTTATCAAAGGTCATGTGAATTTTGCAATGTTGCTATGTCCAACGTCGAAATGTATATTTGCACAATTTGCTCTTTTAAATTCCCAAAGAATCTTTTTTTTTATTAGCTGCCTTGTACTTGAAGCATGAGGTAATCCGGGTCTGCCTTTCCTGCAGTTTTTAGGTCTTTTCCTAGCAAAGAGGTTAATAACTTTCTTGTCACGATGTTAATGTCAATGCGTTTTCGTTTTTGTTGTGATGCTATGATCCTCGAAATACCTTGATTTATATCGTTGTCTTAGTTTACTAAAATCTCTTTTTAGTCGGCTCCAGCCTTGGACAATATTACTGAAGATGAACAAGCCCCACCTAAGTTACCAATGAAGAGAAAATCGACTTTGTCAAGTTCTCTTGCTGCCTCTAAGTATGATGAAGCAATTGGTGCAAACCTATCACAACACGGAACGCACTGTCAGAGCGCTTTTGAAATCAATAAAAATCGAGACTATTCGGAGCAGACGTTCCAAGCCTCACTTGTGAACGCAGACCAAAATGGTGGCGTTGGCAACGGTTTAGTGAATGAGAGGCCGAAATCAATGCCTCCAGATGCATTTGAATCTGGGCGACCGATCCCAGTTTCACGCCATGCATCAACAATGGCATCTAAGGAACAGCAAACACAAAAACGGCCTATTCCAAAACCGCGCCCGCGTACAATGATACTCCGAACTGAATCTGCAGATAACTTATTGACTTCAAAGACAATGTCTGCAGAGAATTTATCCAAATCGATTCCTGCGGGAGAACGGATGAGATCTGGTTCGGAAATAGCCTCTGCTGGCCCGCCAGTTCCCCTTAAACGTGCGCAACGATATCGCTCTCAGGAGGGCATATGTGACGATGTAAATTCAAAGGAAAGCAGGTTTTAACTCGCCAAACAATTTTCTAAGATCTGTTGCACTTTTGTGTCGTTGGTGCCAATTGATCAAAGGTATTGCTCGGCTATTTAGGCCCAGAATAGGGACAATTTTTTCACAACAATTTTGATTTATAAAAGGATTTATAAATGTCAGATAGTATAAAGTAAATAGTAGGGATGTCTAAAAGTAAGATGGTACTCAGTTATCAGGATTTTAAAATTTACTTTCTTTCCAGAGCAATTTTCATTCCAGAGCAATTTTCTTTCCAGAGCAATTTTCTTCCCAGAGCAATTTTCTTTCCAGAGCAATTTTCTTTCCAGAGCAATTTTCTTACCAGAGCAATTTTCTTTCCAGAGCAATTTTTGCCGAATTTTGAAAGCTTTGAGGATTTTTCACTTTTTACCAAATTCATTCAAATTCAAGTTTTTTTCAATAAATGATCCAGTGCTTCTTTTTGTATGAAAGCTGATAACTGAGAACTGCCCCAGCCTTGTAGCTAAAACTAAAGCCTTTCCAAATTCTATATTTTGATCTAACGATTTTTTGTAATTTCCTCAAATATATTTGTACATTTTGAATATCGTTTTATAACGTTATTGGCCGTATTTAGGATTTGTTTTTATATATAAATTAGCAGGGAAAGAAGACAGCGACTGTATATACGTAATTTTAAGTACTTTTTGCTATACCAATTTTGATTAAACAAAGCCCAACCGTTGAACATGTCACAGTAGTTAGCCATCATTCGTATATTCATGCCGTCGTAAAATGTGCTCGTTTCCAAGATCGGTTTTGTGCGTCTGTGAACTGCATAAGTTACATTCTGATTCTCCGGTTAGGGTGATTTTCCTGATTTGTTAGGCTGGTCTGTAAGTTAGTTTTGATATTGTCTTAAAGTTCATGTAAAATCGCGGTCGAAAATACATAAGATTGGGTATTGAAAGTGGTCAGAATTGTCGAGAAATGAACAATCTAAGTCTTAATGGCAAAGATTGGGACTTGTTACTTTCGAACTTCAGAAAAACTTTCAGAAACCGCATAGCAAAAAGCTCTGTTCGTTTGTCGACATCTGGTGGAAATCAAATCACATCATTGCCGCATTCCAACATCAGCGTCTGCAAAAAAACCCTATAAGACTGTGAAATCTTCAGATTACACAGCAAAGACTTGATCTAGCATAGGAGTATTTGTCCATTGTGCATAGAAGTGCCTAATTAAGATCCATTGCTATATTAACATGCACGGTAAAAGTGCAAATGAAGTTAAAGTTCCACAACACTCTGGCCTGGCTGTAAGAAACGACAACATCCTTCAACTACAAGGTTCATTCCTCTCAGATTGTAGATAATGCTGACGCAGTTGCCTGTTGGAAATATACTTTTTGTGAATATTCAAGTTCAGTGCATAGCAAGAATGTTCGGCTGATAATATGATGGGCAATTTTATGGATGAAATCTTTGTGCAGATAAGGGGCACCTTTTCATGTATAAAAGACACCTTTTCATGTATCTTTTTTCTGTTTTTGAGCTACACGAGATGTTACATTTCTGTTTCAAGATGCATTTACTTTGTATAGGCACCCGACAGGGTCAACATCATCTAGAAAAACTTTATGAATTTCTGATATAACACCATAAACTGTTTAAACAGCATTAACTATTTAAACAACAACAACAACCAAAGCTAGACAATATTTTGATACTTCTACGACGTACTTTAACTTCTATCATGACTTTAAAAGTTTTAATGCACCTTATCTTAATTAATTGATAAAAATCAAGTTGAAAATTTATGAATAGACAACCTATGCCGGCTAGACCTCGTTTACACCGAGAACTGGCGGCGTTCTTGAAAGCAATCTACAGATATTAAGTGGCTTAAGACATCTGTCAATCGCTTGTTGGTTGTTCTACTGTTGATTAAAAGACGCTTTAGACCAATGTTTTTGAGTATAAAGATGTGATCAAAACTCGACAGAATCAGACTATTCTTGAGCAATAACATTTTCTGTCAGAGACACAGAAGGACCAGCTTTTGCTCGTTTCTGGAAAGATGATGCTGGCAGCCTTCGTTCTTTTATGCGGCATTCTGTCACTTAGCGTGACTGCAGAAAATATTATTCGACATCAATGTGGAACAGAAGCAACATTTTACAAAATTGCATCAAATCATTCACTTAATAACGGCGACAATACTGTAACATTGACAACCTCAGAAGGCGTTTCTGGATGCATCGAGTTTTGCGTGAAGAACGAAAGCTGTAAAGCATTCAATTACAAAACTATTTCACCAGTTGAATCAATATGCGAGCTTCTGTCGAATGATAGAAACACGAAGGATGTTGTAGCAAGGGAAGGTTGGAGTTATTATGACACTGGGTCATTTTCATCACAGGTTGGGTGATTAGCATACTTGCTTTTCGTCTATAGTCCCCGTGTATTTCAAAATTTGTCGAAATGAAATATAGATCTAGCAATAAGCAATTCTCAGGGAGGCAATTGCTGGGGGCAGAAGACTCCCCCTCAAGCAAGATTTTTTTGTGAAATTTTTACTTGGGCCCAGACAAATTTAGCAATCATGCCAATTCTTTATTTTTCTTTACTTTCCTGGTGCTTTTCGAAATTTCAGATGAAAGCAAAAATACCAGTTACGAAATTATGTATCCTCGTCCTAAAGCGATCAAGCATCCCAGTCAATGGCTAAGTACTTTTTACTTAACCAAATAATTCTAACAACACTATACCTATCATATTATTTTTAAATCAATTATACATTATTTATAAACTTAAAAGCAATCGTACATTACTGAATAAAAAATATGTAGAATCTTCAATCATATATACACCCGTTTATGTAAAAATTTATATACACCCAAGACTGTAATAGTACCCATACTGGTTTATAATCATAATAATGATAATATTTTTGCAGATTGGCCAGCACTGTAGAAAACTGTCCTACAACCCTTGTTACCCTTGCCTATGCATGGATTCATGCCACTCAAGTATTGGATATAGCTGCAACTGCACACAAGGTTTGTATAAAGCTGCTACAGCTTTTCTTTTGCACCCGTTGGGGGCCTTTTATAACTGTACCATTTATAAAACAATATCTGGCCAGCTAACTGAAGACGTAACCGTGGCTCCATTTAGTCTTTAGAATACTATCGGTAAATGGTCGGCATTTAAAGTGGAATACATGTCACTGTACTTCATTAACTATGCTTTGCATTCATGCAGCTCTGAATTTGTCTTAATTTGCCTTCAGTTTCGAGAATATATCTGAGAAGGTTTATCTGAAATATCAAAGGAAAGTTGTGCACCATTTTATAACAACCCGCCTTAAGGTTGCATGTTTACTAGTTCTAACTTGTTTTGAGCATTTTTTATAAGGGCTGTTCTGGATTTTTAGTAAAATAATTTCCTCGAGGTAGAAAAAGAAAAAAACAAGAGACTGCATCTGCCCAGTGCTTCTTCGTTAATTAAGAAAACATATTTCTTCGATTATTACACTAGAGATTGATTTTAACTTTTCTTGCTGTGATTTTTTTATCATCGTTTTTATCAGTTTTTCTTATCTTTTTCTTCAGACCTATTTTATGCCTGTTGTAAGATACATTAAGTGCGTGCACTCTTTTCAAAATTAAACATCTAGTGGTGCCATGTGGGCTATTCCTGCTCTGGTTAAGTGACATATAATTTTTTCTGTCCTTACACTGCATGAAAGTAAAATATCTCATGTAACATTCTTTCTAGAATCTCCATGTCAGCCTGATATTTTCATTGCTTTTGAAACCACCTTAACTGGAAATCCCACAAAAACTGTCTATAACAGGGGGAAGGATAGAATTGAGAATAATGTTTTGACAATGATTAACGGTGCAACCATCGGTACTGTATTGGACCGGCCAGGCAAAGTGCTGAAAATTGTTGGTATCAATGCTGGTGCTATCGTGGGTAACTTTCAAGACAGCTGTATCAAGTAAGTTTAAAGATGATTCTATGTGATAATTATATGTGATAAATCTTTATTAAAAACGATCTAATATGAGAAGACCTAAGTGATAATAACAGGCAAATACCTGATGTTTCTAGGCTTGTGGTGGTGAAACTGTTATGTTATCTGCCTTCTGATACGAGTGTCTGTGTACCAAATAGGATAGTGATACCAGATTCAGCAGAGTCGAGCTGGTTGTTGTATAGTTTCATATACTAATGTCGAGACTTGCGAGACGAGAGGAAATATATGTGCGAATGTATCCAGTAGTTGAAATCATGTGGGCAACTGGTGGGCAATTGCCCTCCTATTTTGTCGAAACCGAAGCTCAAAAGCCCGACATTATTTATATAGGAAACTACACCTACGATAAAAGATTGCGAAGTATTTTGTGATCATTTTGCAATCCTTCACTTATACCAAAAGTCAAAATCAGTATAAGGTTTTTTCCTAAATAACTGCATAATTTGTCTTAAATTCCAATGTATGTTTTATAGCTCGTTTCAACACCTTCATCCTTTTTACGAATGCTCCGATTGCGGTAATAATGGCCTACCATATGGCTTTTGACCATATTACCTCCATGTTTTCCGAACTTAAGCCATTAGTAGGTGATACATAGTAGAAGTCAAATTGAAGACATTTAGAACTTTATAAACAAGCAATCCCAAATGTCATAATTGTTTTTTTAGATCGAGGCAGACAATAGTCTACCATTTTCAGGTTTTTCATCTTGTGTAATGGTTCTAGCTAAGCAACTATTCAAAGAACTTTTGCTCAGATTTTCCAAATCAGATATTTCAAGATGCATGCTCTAAACAGAATTTGGATCCGGCGAAGTGTCAAAATTTCACTGTTCCAATAAATGCAAAATTTGCTATATTTGCCTGTTTTCAAGCCATAATTTTACAACGTAAAGGCAGCTGAGTAGAATTAAATGCAAAAATCTTATATGGAACTGCTAGATGGAACGACCATCGGGTTTTACCAATAATCCGAAACATGTCGCCACTATAGTTTTTTGCACAATTTGGGTTTTCAAGTAAATGCTGCCCGATAGCAGAATCGCATGTTTTAGTGACCGAGGTGGCAGGACCGAGGTGAGAGGACCGAGGTGAGAGGACCGAGGTGGCAGGACCGAGGTGGCAGGACCGAGGTGGCAGGACCGAGGTGAGAGGACCAAGGTGAGAGGACCGAGGTGGCAGGACCGAGGTGGCAGGACCGAGGTGGCTGTTTTCTTTGGGGATGAGTTTTGTTTCTAAAACTAGACGGAACATGTTGTTTTATTCTATCCTCCAATCTTCGGGTAGTGCGTCCTACGTAACGAGAATCGTGTATAACGGAACTCTTTTGTGAGATAGGAACGCAATCCTTTTGCCTTTTTGCACTGTAAAGAATACGTGGATTCACGGCAAAGAAACAATTTGTAATGGCCTGTTTTATCTGATTTTCGAAACCCAAGGAACAATTACCGATCCAGGGTAGTTATAGATAGATCGGGCACTTCTGCGGACCAAATTTTATTTCAGCCGAGATTATTTCATTTATTTCATCTTATTCTTAATGTAAACTGAAATGACATCCTCTGGATAGCCGTTCTCCAGAAAATTCTTTTTTGGCTGTTCAAGTTCCGAGTCTAGACTTGGAACAAATCATCAGTTCCCTATGGGTAAGCAGTTTGATGAGGCTGATTTTTCTTTGCTTGGGCAAAACGAACTGCATTGAGTGTATAGCCCCGAAAATGTGGGTTTACGGTACACACTGGTAAGAAATCCAGCGCCAGACTTTTCAACCAAAACATCTGGAAAGGGAAAGGAGTTATTTTCTTCCTTTTCAAATGTAAACTGTAGGGCTGTGTTTAGGCCATTATGACGTTTTAGGAAAGTATCAAACTCACCCTTTGTTTTGAAGATGGTATATGTGTCATCCTCATATACCATCCAAAATGTTATCATGTATCATTGTAGGCCCTAATTTGCTCTGCCTGGTGAATCAGCGAGCTGATGAGCTAGCATGGCATACCCTTATGTTTACGAGAGCTGATGAGCTAGCATGGCAAGTTTTTGAGAGAGCTACACCGGCTAGCTTTGAATACATCTCCCTTCTGATCTTGTGCCTAAATGGTGCCTTTTATTTCTAGATAGACTGCTAGTAATAACTTGTGAGAAAACGTTCTTTTTTATCACGAATTACTTACCAATACCGTTCTGTTTCAGTAATCCAGAGGCTGGTCTCTGTAGTTTATCTCTATGGTTACGCATTGTTTCTCCAAACCCTGGGCACCAAACTGTTATTGGTACAGGAAGGTTGAAATGGAACACAGGTCTTCTTGTGCGTGTTTACAACAACGCAAAATCCATCATTGCCCGCTTTGTAGCACCCGAGAAACACCTATCTACTAAGACTTCACTGCCTGACACACTGCAATCTTGGACGCATCTGACTGTAACCAGCAACTGGAAATGTAAGTCGTCGTTTACACATATTTTATTCAAACAATCTTTTTGTGGTACAAAACTTGAAAATGGCTTAAAAAAGCAAACATTTGAATAACCTAAATCTCGTACGCCCTTTCATGGAGTGATCCTTCCCTCGGAGTTGCTTAAGTTGAACTTCAATGTCTCCTTTTATTGCAAATAAAATAGGCACATAAAGATAAATCCATGTTATTTTCAAACAAAATTTCGATTTTAGCTGCAAAACTCGTTCTTTACATTAATGGTAAGATTGTGGCAGAGGGTACAACGTATGGAACAACTTCTGCATCACCAACAGGCCACCCAGATCTTATAATAGGAGCCGGAACACTGTATCCCCTGGTTAATGACTACTGGGCTATGCAACTCGATGACTTGGCAATTTGGGATGGCTACCTGTTGAAACCCGAAGAAGTCGTCTACGTAATGAATCAAGGTATACAAGTTTGCAATGTATCTATAGATTCCCTTTTCTGTTTTACGTCCAACTCGAAGGCTTCGGGACGTCCCTGCCTGTACTTGATGATTTCTTTCTTTTTTCCAGGCTTCGTTTAGCATTACTTGGCTAGATGCGAAACATACATGGTTTGCAGAAGAACTGAATAATGGAGATTTGCAGAAGAATTAGACATTGAGATTAAATTGAAAAACTAGCATTTTGCATCACTAACAATAGCATGACAAAAGCATGTATCTTGTAGTTATATTTAATACATTTGTTGGCACTGCATCTTTAAGTTAGCAATTAATTAAAAAGGTATTGCACCAAGTAATAAAATAAAAGCAAATTGGTTTTAAAATTTTGGAGAGACTAAAACTGAGGAAAACGTTTCATGATTGATAAATAAGAAAAATTGATATTTGAAGGCCGCCAAAATAGCATTAGTTTACACTTCATTGGTTTGAAGTTTTAGTTTAACCTAAAAACTTTACCCAAAATGCAAACAGTTTCGATAAAGGCATCCAGATTAATACATGATTGCTATGTTTAATTTATAAATTTGATGCTAGAGAATAGTTTCACTGTGCCAAAATAAGTAGATTGTCTTGATTAATTTGACAATTAGTTTTAAAATACTAAGCACTTAAGATATAAAGAGCTTTATACCTCGTCCACAGGTCACATCATACACATACTACTTTTTCAACTATGTAACTTGGATTTCTATCTCTGGTGAACAGTCGGACTTGAACAATGCCGTTAGGCTGGAATACAACATTTTTCGAAAAATTTGAAAATGGCTTTGAAAAGGCAAACATTTTGTAAAATACTTAAAGCTTAATCGTCTGACGCTTCTCGGAAAGAGTGTCAGAATCAGGGTATTATAGATGAAGATGGCAAAAGCATACCCAGCTGTGGATCGAAAATGGCCGGTCCATAGCTGGATAAATGTATTTGGAAATTAGTTTGATAATTGCTTCATACTCTGAAGAGAGTCGGACAAAAATCTTTAGAATGTCTTGTGAATGTTTGTTTTTTTCAAAGCCATTTTCAAATTTTGTATCAACAAAATTTTTCTTGGAACTATTCGACTATTACACGAACAAACTTACATGCAGATACACGACAATTTGTGAGGAAAAGTGTATGGCTTTTGAATAAAAACTTTCTGAAGGAAATCTGTTTAAAAACGCTTCAGAAAGCATTTGCCACCAGAATAGAATATTTTGAGCATGTCATGTTATAGTTAGAAATTCCAACTTATGCGGAAATCCACAATTATCTATGAAAAATTTGAGGGTATGGTTTTGATAATTTACAATATTTTCAAAAAGTCTTTTCTGACAATGCTTAAATTAAATAAGAACCTTCAGTTTTTATCATTGCAAGGTTAAGAAAATTGAATCACATTTGGCATATCAATTTATGTAGAGTCCCATAATTTATGCATGGTTTTTGAAGGGAAAGGGAGACAAGCGGCCTAACAGGTCGGGAAATGCTGTTTGGTCCAAATTCAGATAAAAATTTTCGAGTTCGTATCAACTATCATATCAGTCTTTCTTGTGTTTTCTAAAATGCAATCATGTTATTGATTATATATATATATTTATAATATATAAATATATAAAGATGTAAAACTTAACAAAAGGCTTCATAGGCTTGAAAAAAGTACCCCATGCTTTGTAAATGCCATTTTTGCATCAGGCAAACCTCAAACGACTTTTTCAAATCAAAGTTTCAAGCTTAAGTTAAATTGCAATGCTCGCGCGACCTTTGTTGCAAGAATATAAAAAAGTTTGGTGTAAAATATTTTGATAATATCGATATTTGGCCAAGTACGTCCCCAAATCAAAGGAACAATCAGGGGGTAGCCTTGTTACAGATGCACCCTTTTATCTATTTTATGCATTTTTTCACAAGTTTTTATATTTAAAATCAAATCATGATCTTACGCTCTTTTGAAAAACGTTGCACTTTTTTGTTAAAATTAACTTCCATTAATGTTATTCACCAAGGAATAAGAAAAAATAAACAAACTTTAAGTATCCTGAAAGATTTAAGAAAAAATTTTACTCACCAACTAAACTAATTAGTGTATTACTAACAAAAGAGAACAGTACTCAGGAATCGTTATAATTCATTTGTATCCCACCTCTTAATTTCAAATATTTCTGTAAAGCAAAGGAATATTAAGTAGATGGTTCTTGGCACAAATGCTTTCATTGCTTGCATTGCTTATGAATGGGCGTTCATTCCAACTCTTCTCTAGGTAACGCCAGTATGCATTGCTTAATTTCATTTGAAAATGCTCTAATTTGCATGGCTAGATCTCTTCCTCATCACTCCCAACTTCAGCTTGTGGTAGGCCTGCATAGCTGAGTCTGATCTGGAATGACCTCCCTGAGATCGCCAAAGTGTCACTTCTTCTATCATGTCCATTTGTATCCTGAACATTCCCTGATCTTGGAAACACAGCATCTGGCAAAAAACCAAAACACCTCACTTGTAAAAACGCACTGTGAGATATTCGAAAGTATAGCCAGTGTAACTCATCGGCAGAAAGTGCCTCAAAAGACTTACTAATAATGCCCAAAAGTAGGGCAAGGCAAAAGCTGCTCAAGTTACAGAATTTCAAAGCAGTATGGTAGGAAAAAAAGGTGTGATTTAGCTGAAAAAAATGGTGACTAAGTCATGAAAACACGTTGAAGCTCATTGGATTACTTTGACTATCAAAAATATCTAGCATATTTTGAGAAGCGTTCACCTGCCCAAATCTTAAAAACTCTGGGCCTTTGACACCTAAGGCCCACTAAATGTTACACATTTTTAAATAAATTAACGTGCACATTGTTATTCTCCGCAAGTTTAGGACCATTTACATTTTTCGTAATATAAAACTCCTTTAAAAACGTACAATAAATTCTGCGAACTTGGTTGCCCATTATTTATCGCTTTGCTTGTTTATGCCAGAAAGTGAGCAGTTATGAGCAAGATGGGAAGTAATCAAACTACTTTCTGCAAACTAATGCTGCTTTTCTCGCTAAATTGCTCGCCATGTTACATGATGTCTGACCTCGCACATGAACTGCCTCGTATCAGTTGCTTCTTGCAATATGATCTGATCAGATTTGTGTTGCAAGATACATCATAAAAGATAGGAAACTCACCTTATATTTCAAATTTTTATGATTTTTGACGAAATGCAGTCCGTTAGTTCAAGATTTTCTCTTCTCTACAATGGCCATAAGATCGATCCACTTATAATGAGATTTGATCCGCGTAACATGATTTTATTTCTTGAAACGAATTTTCAGGACTTCCTCAAACTTGCCATGACTTGCCTTGTTGTGCATCTGTCGAGTGAGAGGATAAAATAGTCGAGAACTGCTATGAATAAACAATCGAAGAACGAATAGATTGTTCTATCGACGGGTATTCCTTTCGGCTGCTATATAAAAAAGGCTTTCTCAAAAGAAATACAGCAACAGAATTAATCTTTTTTATCTGAAAAAGAACATAAGCAAAATATTTATGTTTCAAAGTCTGAAAACAATGGAACAAGGGATTATCCAGATCTAGCTTTTTGGAACAAGACTAGGCAAGTAGGCCTATCCAAAAAGTGTTTGACAAAGCACGTAGATTTTCAATTTCACGGTAAGCTTTGTGCATAAGATTTTAATCATTTCAACATTTGCAGTAAGCTTTGAGTTCACATTTACCTTTGTATTGAAGAAAACGTCAGAACAATCCACTTCTGTTCCAGGTACACTGCGTAAAAATTCATAAAAGACTGTCCAAAGTGTTCCTTTTCAAATTTTTTGTAGGAAACTCCACATTCTGAGCCTGTACATCAAATGATGGAGCACTTGTTGGTTTTGCCACCTGTATTGGGTATTGTGGCGGATGAATTGTTCTTCAAAAGTCATGAAAAGCAAGCTATTGGAGCTGTTCCTGGAAGTAAAACATTTATGAATTGGTAACTAAGCATTTCTGTTTATGCAATGCAAGCTGTGTTGCTTCTCAAAGAACACAAAGATATAAAGCTTTGCTGTGGAGATCTTTGAAATGCAACGAAACAAATGATAACTGGAAAGAAAAAGGTAAATTTGGCATTATGTGGAAAGTATCATGGTGATTTCCTAGTATTCATTCAATCTTGACATCGCTTCCAATAAATGCTCTTGATAAGATCCTGTGAGGTTGGTGTATTATAATTTCCTCGTGACTGGCTGAAATAACGGAGGAAAGATGCAAATGAACCTTGTGAAAAAGCTACCACCATAGAGATAGATGAAGTTATTCGATATCTTAAAAAGATTCTTCATGTAAGTATGAAAACAGAGTTACTTTGTTAGCAACGTTGCAAAGCTAAGTCACACACAGTACAGAAAAGGTTTGTACTAGTGTTGGAGATTTATATGCCACTTATTTCAGAAAGACTGCTTAATAATGTAAGCTTCCATATAATAATCATCATTCCTTATAACCAGAGGTTCATGAATTCCGTTTCGGGATGGGCCTTTCCAGTTTTCACATTGTTCACGTGCCCGTTTATTGCGAGAAATAACGTGTGGCATCAGCAGAAACATATTAATATAAAAAACATTCTCAAGTTTTTGGAAGATAATATCGTTGACTTGCATTAAAGAAAAGGAGAATGTCCAGGTTTGTGGAAACCAACGCTGGCCCCTACAGTCACAACAATACAGGTAGTTGTTCCCTCGTTGTAAATTATAAAATGTGTCTGGGCCTAAGCATGACTGAAGAACAGCAAATCGGTTTTAAGATGTCGTTGGCAGATGCCAAGTTAAATGAACGAGCTGGTCAGCATTATATTTAGTCTGGAAACTACAAGCATCCGTCTGATTATTTCAAATGCATGCAAAGTTAAACGTTTAATGTTCTTTGGAACTAAGCTATCAGTCATAAATGCCTTGATATCTAAAATTATCCAACAAGAGCGCCGAAAAGCTGATAGGGGTTTTGTGACAAGTTGTCATTTTGAATTTTGAATAAGAGGAGACCTACAGGGAACTATCTTTATAGATTATTTTCCTGAAAAACGGTTAATATTCAAATACGTACGAAGACCTAACTATGGTTATAATACCATGAGCCTATTTTAAAACGAGATCTATGTTATTTGTCATATTGTAGCGATACTTTATAGTTAATATACTCTTTCTCTCTCTAGGCTTTTACAATACCTTGATTGTTTTTAGTAGGGGCTGCAAGAGGCCTGTATTAGCATCTTTTTGAGAAAATAAACAATACAAATTTCATTTATCCACAATTAGTTACAGTATATTTTATCTAAACTGATCTATAGAAAGGACTACAAAACAGAAACTTCCTACATTCAACTTTTTTAGCTTTTCACAAATAGATTGAAACTAACAGAGGATATTTCTTGATTTTTCTAACTCTCAGAATCCATAGCTTTAAAAATTTTGTAAATAGCTGGCAGAAACTCTATAGTAGCAAGAAATAAACCTTTTATAAAGAAGTGGATTTATGAATAGAAATGAACAATTTTCTATTTAAAAGATATGTCTATTTGTTTACTAAATTTTTCACAAATCCACACACGTTCTAGATTTAGAAGTGAAAGGCAAAAAACCATCAGAAAACTACTTCCTTCCCGAAGAGGAGCAAAATTGGGATGATGAACCAAAGACAAAAATTCAAGCTGCTAAGGTGCCTAACACAACAAGCATTGGCCCTCATCATACCTCAAAGAAAAAAGCATCCGAAAACTGCGGGCTGAAAGCCACTTAAAAAGGGAGAACAGCTAAGATAATTTGAATCTTTTGAAGACACTGTATTAGTGATTACATTGCTATCAAGTGTACTTTATTGGCCTTTGCAAAGATTTTTTGACAAACCCTCAGTTCCTAGGAAGAAAAAAATCGTTACAATTAGAGAAATTATTTTCTTCTTAGATATCGATCTGCCCTTAGACAAAAATATACCCTAGAATTTTTGTAATCTTTAAATTTGTTCTTGGAGCTTTTTCGTGGCATCAAGGTCACTGTGTAGAGTGCAGTTGTTGTACTGTGATGAAAAGTTCATTATCTTTGCAGCAGTTAATAAAGGATTTGTATTCATTCTCTCAAGATACTGTTGATTTTAGCGTTAAAAGTTTCTTAAGAACCACTTAAATACAAAGAGTTGACGATATTAATTTTTTTTGAACGCAAAAAAATAAATAAACAGAATAGCTTATCAATCCTAAAGAGCTCTGCGCTCTATTATGAAGCTCAATTAAGACAGAAGTAGGCGCCTAATCGTCTAAAAGAATCATCTCTATTTCATCTTTAAAAACATCATTTTTGAGCAGTTTCTTAAAGAAAAAAAATTGGGACCAATTCTTAAAGTTGTGGGTGATCAATATTATTCACTTAGTTTTTGCCATCTCATTTTTTACAGACAGATTCTTATAACAACAATTGGCCATATCGTAACCAAGAAAATATCAGTCTTTGACGAGGTGTGTAGGCGACCCTATTCAAGAGATGTACGGTCCTAACAAGCATTAGCCAGTTATACAGAGTCTAAGACTTTTACGTTTGTACTGATAGAGAAGTCTTTACTTATATTACTGCATAGGGATGTAAGAAATTTGTCATAACAATTTCAAAAGTCATTGCGTTGAAGAATTTAGGAACGCCTTCTTAAGCGTGTCAGTAAAAAAAATTAAATGCAGTGTTGTCTAATTTGAGCTCTCTTTAATTTTAAAAGCCCTAAGATTAGTAAAAGCTGCCGGAATTTTATTGATGGGACATCAAATTAGAAACAAAAGTAAAAAACTTTAACGCTTGTAATAATATTCTTAAATTCAAGGGTAGTACATAAAAAATAGAACGTAAGGTGCTTTTGGTGTATCTCTTTTATAAACATTGAATATTTGCTCTTTTTTAAGTAAGTTGCGTAGTCCAGTAAGCGGATTTTTCAAGTGGTATCAGAGGAATTCTGGGATATCAAGAAAACTCTCCCTGGGCAAGTGCCTTGTTGACAACACCTCCAAAACAAGGACTTATATCAAATGTGAAGGAAATCACTTTCATGGAGTATTTTTGTCAAGCAAAAACGTGTCCAAATATCCAAAAAAATCAGGTTAATTATCTTAAGTCAATTTTCATAGCAAATCAATTATGAGAATTCATGCTTATAAAATTCAAGAAACTGTAGTTATCAAAGATTACTGAAAAATCGTCCGTTTGTGCTTAATGATGAGTCCCATTAAAATCAACGAAGTCAACTTCTTGCAAAAGAAGAAACATTGGTAAGCATCCTGTTTTTATATGTATTTGTATAGATCTAGATAGAAGTGATTTTTTGTATAGACCTTTAAAATATTGATTGAAACAGTTTTATTTCACTAAAGTGGTCACGTTTATGCAAAACTTAAAGTTTTATTGTTAAGACTTTCTAAGGACTTTTTTAATTCGCTGACGTTGAAGTTTTTTGTCTCTAAAGACGACAGAAACTGACCATGAATGATGACGAAAAAGATTTGAGATATCTCTAAAGGTTTTCTTAGTTATGGATCAAAAGATTGTTGTGAAATCCAGAGTAATAACTTGACATTCATCACAGTGTTCTTTCAATTTTAAAAATTACTTACTTCTCTAGTTTTTTATCAAGAATATAATTTTGACTATAATTTCAGGATTGTTTCTTTTCGTTCCTGTAGCTCCTACAAATCTTAAGATAGGACAATATGCATATAATTCTTCCATAGCAACTAATCTTCGTATTTATATATTAGAATTAACAAATCTAAGGTCTAAGAAATTAAAAATAGATTTGACAAAAACGGAAGCTTTCAAATCATTTCAAATTCATCACCACCAACAAATGGCTTAAGAAATTAAAGAACACAAGAAATTAACTCTCATTGATATATCTGGTTGTTCTCAGAATTTTTTACCATTTTGATTCCTCAAAGTTAATCTTATAGATTACATTAATATTCGATAAATTTTATTCTTATACGTCCCTTCTACTTGTTAATCAATTAATAATCCTAATAAACTAAATATTTATATTAATCAAATTTTCAAATGTTTCATCAACATTGAAGAATTAAAAATCTTATACAGTACGGTACAGATTCGCTCCACTCTAACTTCCATATTCTTCCGTTTGTCTGACATCAATAACTATCACAAGGAAACACATTGCATTTTCCCTGACATTGCAAAAAGGACGGTCTACGCTTTCTCTTTGTAGATTTTTATTGTTTTTATGTGGATAGCAATATTAACGACCTTTAGTTATAACTCTTCATTGGCCATTGCTGCAAGAATTTTGCAGTTTGGTAAAAGTCTAAGTCCATCTGCCTTGTTGGTAATTTTGATGCATCTTCTTTCTTCAGTTGCTTTTTACATGACTGGTTTGATTTTCGATTTCTCGTCTGGATACTGGCCTTTTTCATAGTTATAGGACGATTTACCTGCAAAATCACCAAAATATCTCACTGCTGAGAAATTTTTGAAAGCAAGCTGATAGATTATTTGGCAGAGCAAAATTTTACTTCGGGGAAGGATATTAAAAAAATAGTTGAAGGAGGGTTCAGTTTAGGAACACTGTCTTGTCGTTCAAGAAGTTAGCAAGTGGCTTTACCTTATGAAGCTTGTAGTACAATCCACACGCGTTGCATACTGGGTCTCCGTTAGCATTCCTCCTCCACAGCGTCGTTTCTGTTGTTTTGCAGTTATTGCAAGACATCCCTGCCCTCTTTGTTGTTGACTGAAAGAGAGTATTTAAATTGAACAGAAAGATCTAGATGGTTGACGTTTGGTAACCTCGCTAGACTTTCGTACCCTTTTGTTTTGCAGTTATTCTTTAAACAATTATGGGAAGTTAAGAATTGAGAAAGGTAAGTTGAAAGGAAATTCCTAGTATAAATTTTCTTGCAGTCGAGTTTACCGTATAATAAACCTTGCTATGCTTTTTTTCAGGTCTGTTTCATTCTTGCATTTTAAAAATTTTGTTTTTACGATTCTTATTCCCAGCCTTCCAGCGGGGGATTCCAAGGAGCAAGTTACCCTGGACTGACAGAAGTCCAACAAAAGTAGGGTACAAAATGAACTTAAAGGTGCTTTTGTGGGTATATCACCTTAATATAGCACTATCATAATGTGTCGGGTGACATCACAGAAAAATACATCCTAGCATCTACCCCGGGCTAACAAAAATTGTCTACGGTCAAAGAATTTAAAAGAATAAGTGGTCAAAAATAAGAAAGTGTACTTTAGGGCTTGATAAGTTGATATAGGAGAGATTAAGAAAACCGATAGGGAGACAGCAGAGAGCGTCAGCTAGAAGTGGTACCAAGAGGTGGTTGAAAGGTTTCTGGTTTAAAAAAACAGTTTGTGACGTACCATCTTTCTCCTAGGTCTTCTCAATGGTCGGTTTGTGTTGTTCATTTTTTGATACAGGCCACAGGCATTGCACAAATACTGTCCGCAATTATCTCGCCTCCAAATCGGTGTTGAACGAGTTCCACAGTTAACGCATTCTCGTACGTTTCCTAAAGCAGATGGACATTTCCTTTAGTTAAGGAACAGCTGCTTAGTTTATACTAATGAGGATGGAAGGAAAACAGACAGTAAGATGGCGTGTACAAGTTTCAAGGTATCCTGTCTTTACTAAAAATTTTGCTTCATTGATAGACATGTCCACTGGTTCATTGATAGACATGTTTTGATAGGTAGAATCATCGAAAGGATCCTGTGATTTCAGGGAATAAACAAAAGTGGAAGAAGTGACCGTCGCTAGCTATTGTGCACAAGGGAGGTACCCCGATCCCATTTCCCGACAAGCATCCCTAAATAGCAAAAACTGCTCGTTTTTACAATGAAGTCTTCTTCCAAGGGGGTGTCACGCCTCAATATCATCTCCCCTGACCCAGTAGCGACAGCCATGGGTGACTTTTATAATGAAATGGGCAGATTTATGATGTTTTTTTAGGTATAATCCAACCTCCTGAATACTTGCTGAATAGACCAATAATCATCAAGACTTCTGCTTACCTAAAACAACATTTGGGTTTTCATAGATCCAGTTATGAAGACCTCCTGCACTAATGCCCTTTTGGTCATAGTAAGCGGTGCCCTGCGACTGTGGTGTCCAAAGTTTATTTGGGTTCAGGTCAGTTTCACCGGACCGAATTGCATCGTGGTCGGATAATGAAATCGCTGAAGAGCAGGGCTTGCTTTTCTTATCATCCATGTAGGGGCATTTGTCTGAAACTACCATTGGAATCTGAAGTGATTCCTGATCCCCTAGAGACATCTGGGCCTGTTGGTGAATTGAAGTTGTTTGGTGCCAGTTTGGTGCTCGGTTAGGACTCGGCAGTCGCTGGGGAAGACCAACATGGAAGGATGGAAAATGCAGTGGACGGTGGCCTTCAAAAATGTGCATGTCATTTCGAGCGCTTGTTATCTTATCTTTTGGTGCGTATGTTTGGTAGGCTGGTATTTGATGAAACACTGGCTCAAACATGCCAGAGCTTACTGATTCCATTGTGTTGTACGGGGAGTATTGATTTGTTGTTTGATGCAGGTTCTTGAAGGCAGCCATAGTATGTTCTTGGGCAACGTAAAGACTCAGATTACTAAACATTTTTCGCAATTTTGATGAATTTTCTAAAAATAAAGAAATGAAATTTATATGAATGAGTATTTTTCTCTCTTTTGCTGCTCAGTTCACCCATTATTTTGGCATTGGACAAAAAGCATCCCACAGTGGTAATTCCTACAGTCTCTACCAAAAGTCGTGGAACACTAATGTTAATCAATCATCCTCCCTTCACTAGGAACAATGTTGGCTTACTATAAATCAACACAATAGATTGAGATCTACGTTTTTCATTTAATTTGTTTGATACTAGCTTGAGCAATCAGCATTGCTCTTCGGGAAGGGGCAAGTATGCAAAGAAAAACAAAAACACAACGCAAGTTACTTAGTGTTTCAAGTTATTTTGGCAGGCAGGCATTAAAGACTTTTTTATCATCAACACAGTATCTATTGTGGGGGTCATCAGGGTTTGCGGAGTCAGGAAATTTGAAGGAAACTTGGTGCGGATTAGGGAAATCTGTCAATTTCTCGACGGAACGATGGAATTCTCCAACTTGCCGGATTTTCTCAAAAATGCTACACGGAATAAGGGATTTTTACAAAGTTTCACGGATTTGCGAAATTCTTCAGCTGTTGTCTTATAAAAAAGGACCTGGTAAATTCTCAGTTTTTTTGGGCAGCAACATCTATCAACAATTTTGGGAGTTTTGGCTAAATATAAATGGAACGGCAGATTTAAAAAAATAACGAATTTCTACCTCCCCTTGATGACCATTACACCTAAGTTTGAAATTTTCTCACACCATCGAAGAAATTTAAAAAAGCTGTAAGCACTGTATTTTCCAAACATAGCTATTGCAAGTTTTTATCGCTCAGTTGACTGTCCTTGCGTTTTTCTAGTCTGGCACAAAAGTATTGGTTATAACTACAAGTACATCCAATAGGAATTTGGAAAATATTTATTAGACAAAGATATAACCCATAATTTCTAGATGTAGTTTGTAAAAACTATATGCTAAAGCTTTGACAGTGATATACAGACAAAGTCTAGCCAAAGAGCTTTCAATCTCGAACTCATTGTTACACAAAACACGATGATAAAGAAAACATCAAAGATTTACTGAAAGTATCTTGCAAAGGCAAAAGAACTTTGTATTCAAATTCAAATATAAATGCAAAAGACTTCGTGAAGATACACCCATTCTAAAACTGCAATTATTGCTACCTGAAACATAAAGATTGCATTAAAGTAACTTGTGTAGAAAAATCAAATTTTATTTATTATTACTAAGAAAGTCAGTGGCGTAGCTAGCCAAATAGCAGTGGTCATGCCCTCCCTCAAATTTGAAAAAATATGGGTGTGGCCATATTCTGCCACGCCCAATTTTTCAGTTGATGAGTTCCTTTGGGAAATTTTAATTTTAAGGCTTGCAACTTATAAAAAATTGTTTGATGAACCTTTGGAAAGAGCTTTTCTTATTATCTTGTTACACCATAAAATGACCTTTGTGTCTTATAGCTGTGACACTGTTTTGGTTTGTTGGTAATTTATACAGACAGAGTTCTGACAATTTCAAAACAGAACTGTACAGAAGACATACGAAAACATTAGTTTAGTATAGTAGATAAATTTAGCTTAAACAAATAATTGTGTTATTCTCCTAATTTCTTTCAATTTGCAGGCTGAAATACATTTGTAAAGTTTAGAGATAAGCTAAAATTTGTAAATAAAACAATAAATCACATGAAACTGAATGGGAGCTTTTTGGTGATATTTTTCACAAATAGTCTTATTATCAATCTATTGAAGGTAAGTAAAAGCCATCACGATTAACTAACAACCCGAATAGAACTGATAGATGAATAAAACAAATGGGCAAAGGAATATGCAATGTAAATATTGATATGAAATATAGGAAGCTAAAATAATGGATAGGCCTAGTTGCAAAATGTTTCCTGCAAAGTTAAGACTTAATAGAAAAATACCTTGCAAAAAAAGTTTAGCTTGATAAAAACATTTATGTTTCCACATATACTTGTGGTAAACATCCACATGATTGGATTTCCTTACTAAATCTAGCAAACAAGGGTTTTAAATGAAATAATTTGATCTTGTAAATTTTCAAATACATGAAAAGTTATAAAGAAATAAAACTGTTTAACTAACAAGATCAGTAACATGCTTGACTTGTCGCTGGTCATCTTATTTAAACATCTATAAGTAGTAAAAAGGTACTTTCAATTACAAGTGAAGTCAGTAGAGCTTTGAGTTTGACTTTAATTGTGTGTAAAAACAGTGTTATTGCATGTGATAATAAATAAAAAATTGAAGAATAACTTTAAGCAAGTTTTGGCATTCCTATCCATTAACTACAACCTTATTGTCCTAATCATAATATGGTAACAATGCTCTTAAAGGGCTTAACAGTTTCTGAATATGCTGCTAAATGTCTGGAAAATTTAAGCTCTCAAATCTGTTGGTTTGGAAAATAACACTGCTATCTCCTCCATCCATCTCCATTGAAACAGCACCAAGATTTGGCATTCATTTAATCAAGAAGATTTTCTCCAAATGTTCAACTAGTAACAATTGATTACTGAAAAGGCTGAGAGTTTGGTTTTGTTGCATAAAATGATCCTGCTCGCTGATTTTATGCCCAAAAATGGCCTTTCGTGCCTGTCACTTCTCCACATAGTGCAAAACCACTAAGGCTGAAAAACCCTCTCATTGCCATAAAATGTTCTGGAGATTAACATGAGTCGTGGCTGCTTGGCAATAAGCTTTTGCTTGCATTTTACTTACAGAGAATTACCTCCCAGCTCGTGGATCTAGGCATAGCAGCGCCGCCATGCCTCGCATTCGCGTTCATGAAATAACACAGGGCGGTTCTGATGATTATAATGATGGTCATGCCCTCTCGAAATGGCATGACTAGCCTTTGTTCTCTCCTGCGTCACTCCTATTGTTAGGCATGACCAAACATAGGGAACCAGCGTTATGGGCATGACTAAAACACAGGGTTTGGTCATGCTCATAGTTATGGGCATGACTAAATTGGAAACCCTCTGTTTTAGTCATGCCCGACAATAGAAGAGCGCCTGCGGAGGGCTCCATATTGTTGCGTGGAACCATAGGGCTCCAAAGGCGAATAGCCTGAGCCATCAGGAGAATATGACTTTATTCTTACGAAAATATAATTTTTTGAAAAATGTTATCTCTGGAAATAGATGGTCATGCCCGGCATGACAAGCACGACCGCTAGCTACGCCACTGAAGAAAGTATACTTTTAATGTTCTTTCTGGAAGAATGATGGAAAACAACGGTTGCTTTCCGGAATGGAAAATTAGAAATGTTCAAGAAAATAAGAGGACTTGGTTTTCGCCAGTAACAATCCTCTCTCTATAATTTTCTCGCCCAAATTCCAGCTGTATGTAGCAAACGTTTTTCTAGAGAGCCTTAGAGATTCTATTGTTGATACATCAATGAATTCAATGCCCAAGATGACGAAAAACTTCCCGAAGAGGAAGGATATAAGTACAATTCAAGGAAAACAAGCTCGTAACGAAATATATTGAAATTCGTCTTAGATTTAACGCACTTGTTTGTGCTTTAACAAAAAAATTGCAAAATATTATTCTCGAAGTGAGAAATTCTGTCTGGAAATGGACCGTTCCATCCAAGTTAATCAAATTATTAGCTTCAAATATTTGACATAGACAGTTATTAACAGGAGTTTCTGATAAGCCAAGGATAAGAGGAGGATAAGTCTCTTTATCGTATTAGCATATCAGTTACTGTACCGCAGAAACGAAAGCTTCTTAAACCTGTAAATAAACATTAATGACTAAGCGGCTTAAATTCTTCAAGAATAAAAAAGCAGTTTATCATGCTTACTCACAGTTAACAGTTAAACAGCATAATTCCCTTTGGCTGTGCTGTTCTAATGCTGTCGTCCTCCAATCAGAAGATCATTTGCCAACATAACAAGTCGTGGCTTTTTATCTAGTTAGACATCCAGCAGACTTGAATAAAGAGATTCTGATGACATGTTAATTGCATATAAAAAGAGATAACAATAGAATTTGTTATATTCAAATCGTACCATTAGCAGATGTATGATGGAGAAAAGAAAAGCAAGTTACGATGCTTATAAAGTCTGCTCCACAATTCCCTCTTTACAGATTTGCCATAATCAGATTCATCAAAGAGATAATCTCTAGAATAAATATTCACGAGCAGTGGTGAGTTTGATAAAATTTTTTTTATCTTTGCCTCTATCTCTTTGTGAGCACTTTTCTCTATCTTGACAAGGGGGCGCGTGCACACTCATTCAAATTGAGAAGTACTGCATGCCTATTTAAGCCGCTAGAAATTATTCATAGAGAGTTGCAGGGGATTCTACCTTAAACTATAGAAACGCTCTCGAAGACAGCCGTTTTCTGCTCTCTGATATTCACTGCTTTCTTACTTTCAACTAAATTATCACTGTTTGAAGCATCATTACTATCCATGAGCATTTTACTGATATTGTGCACAACAAGAGTACAATGGTTAGTAAAATCAGCCGCCGAATCTGAGTAGATTCAATGTTAAGAAATTTTTAAGTACCTATGCAAGGAAGCTTTAATAAACTAGGGCGCTGAGTGAAATATCTTGAAGAAAGCTATAGTGTCAAAGTTATGGAGCAGGCTATATGTAAATGAAAATTCGTATTTTGTTTTTCAGGATTTGAAAACTTATCAACCTATTACCGAAGCAGCTGAATTGCAAAGATAGAGTGAATATTTCTCAATTAACAGAATCTCTTCAAAAATTTTTCAAAACCAAGCCTCGATGGATAAAAATGACGATTTTGGCTTTTTCATTTGAATTCTTATGATCTGTGCTATTTTTCTTCTTGCAGTTAATCAGCAATCTTTTATCTAATTTCATATTAAGAGCTAAGAGCGTTTCAATTGAATTGAGGGAGCACATAACTAGAGATGCATTCTCTAGTTCTGACTGAAAAGGAAAATATCTTGGCACGAATCTTCTTTGGAAATAGACAGATATATTAAGCTGTTAAAATTTTGATACAAGAAACAAAGTACAAATTATTTATAAGTAGTTCCAAATTTTATCACAATCTCTCCTTTTTTCAAGTTTAAATCAAATCTCAGTCATCTCAAACGGAAACCTAAGTCTTGATCAAGCCATGAACAAAAATTAACTGTATTTTTTACGTTGGTAAAATATTTGAAATTTATTGCTTATTAGCTAATTTTAACAAATAAATAAATTCAAATATTTAATACGTGGAAATCTTCAAGGCTAATATAATCTATTATATATGAAATTTTGCATTTCTAGCGTTGTTTGAATCGATCTATGGGTCTGATGGCAGCTGAGAGCGCCACAAACGAGAACCACAAACTTTTAGTAACATATACATAATCTATGACAAAACAATTGGACCTATGTCTAACATAAAGGTTGCTTAAGTCGACGAGATGTAAGTGGTCCTACCTGATTCGATTTATCAGAAGTTAACTGTTAGAATGTTTTCACCTTTGAAATTTTAACCAATCTTGTGTCGCCGTAACAAAAATCTGGATGTATCATTAACTAGCTATCAAGGACTGACGACTATATTAGGGTAGTGGCTCGATCTGTATTTCTTTGTAACTATCTTTACCTATCATCTGAAGGTAGTTTTAAAGGCACTTGACGCAGGTAAGACTGGTCCAAGATGGCAGACGAAGTTAGAGCTTCGCCTCCACCAAGGGCTGCGACTCAATTGATCGTTTCAAAATTATGGAGTCTTCGAGCAGCCATTTTCCAAATCACTTTCTAATTCCTTCCATGCATGCGATTCCTTTCAGCAATTAATTCCTAATTGCTCTGGTTAATTTGGCCTAAGTTATTATTTGATCTTCACAAGTATCTTATCTTTTCTTGCAACTTGAGTTTTTATTCGTTTGCAGGAAAACTATATTACTTTCAGCCTATCTTTGATGTTTTCTTTATCGTCATATATCGTATAACAATGAGTCCAAGATTGAAAGTCCTGTAACTAGTGATTGGCTGTTTATCGAAGTCAAATCTTTAGCATTAAATTTTTCACAAACTTTATCTAGAAAGCATGGTTAATGCCTTTATCTGCAATTTTTTAATTTCACATTGAATGTACTTTGAGTTATTACTAATACTCTTAATACGTAAGGACAAGAAGCTGGAAATGCGTAAAGTCATCAAACGAATTTGGCACTTCAGCAATATGTAGCAGGAATTGAAGAGATATCAGTTTAGTTCAAACGTTCGCTAAAAATGTGGATCATATTAGGGTTCTTTGACAGAATTACGGTCATCTTTGTGTATATCACCATTATTATCTCTAGCTTGGTAAACTGCAAGACACAGAAACAATAAACGATAATACATGGAGCTTGGGGTGTAGCCATGACCAAGGATGGAACTTTGTAAAAGTTTTAATAGTGAGGTGAGGTTTAACTGTACTATAGATTCTATTCAGATCTGAATTTTTATTAAAAAACGAGATATACATTTTCTGCAAGAATTTCCATGCCCAAAAAGGGACAAACCGTCCTTATTCTTCGGGATTTCTCTGCATCAAGCAGGGATATCTCTTGCCGAAAATGGAGTGGTCAACTAAATTATTCATTAATGATACACACGAGAAAAAGCACTGGGTTTTTGCAAATAAGTTTCAAAAAGAGTATCAGCCTTCAAAAGAGGTGAGGGTCGCCACTCTATATGTTAACTTGACAAGCGATGCAGACTTTCACAAACATGGGGATTTTTTCGGCATGTCAAAAGGTTTATTCGCAAAAAATTGTGCATCTTTGTATATTCTGCCTGCAACTTGGCCTCCTACACGTTGATAACGTTCTTTCTAGTACAGAAATAGAAGCATAACGTACAGGAAGAAAGCTGGTAAGAAAGCAAGGCGTGCTGTTGGCGGCTCCAAAGAAAAGTAAAAGGACAAAAAAGCCATATTTTAAACACATAGGGAAGAGAAATTAGTTCAATGTTATCTGACCAGACATACGCAAACAAACTTGAATATCACGATAAACACGCAAAAGTATATAAACCCGGGAAAGCAATCTGATTTTTCTCTCATTTCACCTGTTCCCTAATGGTAAGATAAGACAACAATATGACTGATATGACGAGTTTGGCGCGTGACCAAGTTAAAGAATGAATAAATTTTTTATGACAATTAAGATGAAAAAGATACTGACATTGTAAGAGAATGGCATAAACAAGAACGTTGTGAATGTGACCCAGAAAATACAATACACATTTGAATTGACAAATTAATTTATATCGAAAATCTCGATACGATACAAAACACAGCCATCTCTACAGACAACAGAAGTTTAGGTATAAGATGAATTCCTGAACATTGAAAATCTTTGTATCAAGACACGACCTTAGAACTATTAGGTTCTCTAAAGAACTTACTGTTTGACTTCTATTCAAGCAAATTTTTTCACAGGGCAGAACAAACATTCGTTTAGAAACTGCCATCGAATATGGCCTTCCCTTCACCAACCACGAGACGGGACTTCGATGAGATGCCTAGTCACAAATGGCCCACTGTCACAAGCCTTCAGAAGAATTCCCTACATCAAAAATTATTTGTGCATTCGTTCACCTATCTCATCTATCTTTCGACATGATAACTGAAATTATCGCAA